>NC_069380.1:63855000-64155000 GCF_027475565.1 Acinonyx jubatus
ACAATTAAAAATTAAATTAACAAAGATAAAGCATCTTTCAGAAGACGGCAGAAAGCTGCTAAAACAATGATAACTAGAGAAGCTCAGATCCCAGAAAGGGGAGAACCATTAAAAGATGAGCTGATTCATGCAGCAGATATTAGCTGCAAAGCAGGAGAATTTGCCAACAAGAGCCAAACAGTGGATGGAGATTCCAGCTGTGCACCCACAGAGATACGCCCCTATAGCGACAGAAAACCAAACGTCCTAATTTTCTCTCAAGATGTTTGCTGAATCCTGGGTCTGTACATTGTAGAGGAAGCGCTTAAAATAGAGGAAGAAAACTTCTGAGAAGTAATAACATCACAGTCAATAATCTCAAGAGGTAAATCAGAGTTTAAAACCTGTCAAAAGGAGGTGCTAGAGAAAATAGACTAGATTCTTAACTTCCGGATGGCCAGGGTAAACCAGAGGTAAGTGTGCCTCATCTAGATCATAATCCAGATTCTACTCAGTCTAGTTTTTTTTTTTTTAATGTTTATTTATTTTTGAGAGAGAGAGAGAGCACGCGCGCTCCAGCGCATGGGGTAGGGGCAGGGAGAGAGACACGCACACACAGAATCCGAACCAGGCTGCAGAATCTGAGCTGTCAGCATAGAGCCGAATGTGGGGCTAGAACTCACAAACTGTGAGATCATGACCTGAGCCCAAGTTGGACGCTCAACCAACTGAGCCACCCAGGCACTCCTTAGTCTCATTCTTGATTGGGCTTAAAGAGATCAGCTATAGCTCTTTCTCTAGAAGATGGATGGTAAACCTACTCTGTAAGAAAATAATATAGTCTGGGGCATCTATAATTTTTATACCCAATTCAAGCAAAATTTAGTAAACACGTGAAAAGATGGGAACATATAACTGAAATCTAAGAGAAGAATAGATCCTAAGTCCCCAGTGGGTACACTATGGTGATAACTGACTAGTCATAAGAAAAAATTATATTAATTGCAATGTTTAATACAATAAAGGATTTATATATGCACTTATGTGTTTGTTACATTTAAATACATTCCTGAGATATAAGTCCTCTTAATGAGGTATAAGCATTGTCAAGCTAATCAATGTATGATTATATTACCATTTATCCACAGCCCAAACTCTCCTACATAACTTCTCATTTTCCTTTCTATAAACTTCCAAATTCTACTCGAAATCTCATTGAATAGGAATATCCAGACCACATGTCACTTAAAAACCTAACCATTTTCTTCATTGCATGAAAATTGGCTTATTGTGATATTATTGGCATAAAGATAAGGCTTATTAACCAAAACAATCAAGAATGGAGCTTGTATATATGATTCACAATCTAAATATTGGCTCTTTTTTGTGGACTTTTGGCTATATTCTTGGCTCATTACTTCCTTGTAATCATCAGAATGCCATAATTAAATCATCTTTTTCTCTTAATATGTTGGAATTTCCAAGTTTAATGCTGACGCAAAAAGTTTCTGCCTGCCAAATTATACACACCTAATTCTTCTCACCTCACACTTTCTTTTTTTTATTATTATGTATTTATTTTATTTATTTTTTTCAATATATGAAGTTTGTTGTCAAATTGGTTTCCATACAACACTCATCCCAAAAGGTGCCCTCCTCCATACCCATCACCCACACTCCCCTCCCTGCCACCCCCCATCAACCCTCAGTTTGTTCTCAGTTTTTAAGAGTCTCTTATGCTTTGGCTCTCTTCCACTCTAACCTCTTTTTTTTTTCCTTCCCCTCCCCCATGGGTTTGTGTTAAGTTTCTCAGGATCCACATAAGAGTGAAACCATATGGTATCTGTCTTTCTCTGTATGGCTTATTTCACTTAGCATCACACGCTCCAGTTCCATCCACATTGCTACAAAAGGCCAGATTTCATTCTTTCTCATTGTCAAGTAGTATTCCATTGTGTATATAAACCACAATTTCTTTATCCATTCACCAGTTGATGGACATTTAGGCTCTTTCAATAATTTGGCTATTGTTGAAAGTGCTGCTATAAACATTGGAGTACAAATGCCCCTATACATCAGTACTCCTGTATCCCTTGGGTAAATTCCTAGCAGTGCTATTGCTGGGTTATAGCCTAGATCTATTTTTAATTTTTTGAGGAACCTCCACACTGTTTTCCAGAGTGGCTGCACCAGTTTGCATTCCCACCAACAGTGCAAGAAAAATTTTATTATTTATTTATTTATTTATTTATTTATTTATTTATTTATTTAGAGAGAGAGAGAGACAGAGTACATGAGTGAAGGGAGGGGCAGAGAGAGAGAAAAAAGAGAGAATCCCAGGCAAGCTCTACACTGACAGAGCAAAGCCCAATTCCAGGTTCATTCTCATGAACAATGAGATCATGACCTGGGCCAAAATCAACAGTCAGATGCTAACCGAGTGGGCCACGCAGGTGTCCCTTCTGATTTTTTAATTACTTGGCTTTTAATATCATCACTGTGTGTTAATAATACTAATGATCAGTATTATTGAACAAGTCATCAGGTTAGTAAGGCCTAGTTCTGCCAATATATCTGGTTTTTAAATCCGCAATTTAATGATAGAATATGTGAAGAGAATCTTTTCCCATGAAGCAACAAAACTTTTAAGTTTTATTGTGAAAATATTTTACATATGGAAAAGAATGGTGAATAATCTACTGAACCTCCTTGTATTCATTACCAACTCCAATAATTCTGGCCAATCTTATTTCATTTATATTCCATCCATTTCTCCCCAATCCATATTATTTTGATTTCCAGATATCATTTTATCCACAGATATTTCAAAATATATGCATAAGAGAAAATTAGCTGCAACACCATAACTATACTAAAATTTTAAGCACTTTCTCTCTAATACTATCAAATATTCACTGTGTGCTCAATTTTCTGAATAATCTCAATTTTTTTTAGGTTGGTTGTCCAAATCAGTATAAAAATAAAGTCTGTGTTGCAATTAGTTATTATATCTCTTAAAAATTATGTGACCTGTAACTTCCTCCTCTCTCTAGTTTTCTTTACAATTTATTTATCTTAAAAATTTGTGTCAGTTGTCCCAGAGTAATGTTCCATAGTACAGATTTTACTGAACATATCCCAGTGATATTGCTTAACATCTTCCTCCTCCCTATATTTGCTTTACATGGTTAGCAAGATCTAGAGATTGGATCAGATAAAAGTTCAGGTGTCCTTTGTTTGTTTTGTTTTGTTTTGTTTTGTTTTGGTCTAACATACTTCACAAGTGGTCTTGGATACTTCCATTCAAAGGAATTTTGTCTGAGTTTTCGCTCAGAAGTAGTTTACTCTGCTTTACTTATTAATATTTAGAACAAATAATCCTTTATCGTCACACGGCACTTTATAATTTTGAGATTATTTTTACATACACAAATACACTCATTTTTACTCTATCCTTGTAAAGTAGGTGTTAGGTCCAGGATTTGATTCTACCCAATTACAAACTAATAAATTGACCTGTTATCATTCATGAATGCTGGCAGAAGATAACAGACTCATAGGTCAGAGAATAAGTAATGCATTACTAATGGCACAACAATCAGCATGAACATCAGCATAATTCTGTTGCTTTCTTTTTCTTCTAAGTTCCATGTGAGTAGCATAAAATGGCCCAAATGAATTCTACACATGCAGTGAGTTTCGGTCATAGCTGAGTAACACTTAGCTTGAGGGAGCCACTAAATTTATAGCAAGCAGTAAGCCCTCATGCTCTTTGTCCAGGAGAGGAATAATTCTCTCATCTCTCAAGTTTACCAGGTGTATAAACAACCTTAAAAAATGTCCCATGGAAGAGTGGTCAGAGCCTTGCAGGCACACCCAGAAAGGCAAGTAGAATTGCTATAGGCCCAAGGAGAAATATTATCTCTCAACAATAGCTATGATAGACTGTTTTCTTATTTTTCCACTGAGGATATTAAGAGTCCTTGTGAATTAGGGTCACACAGTAAACAGCAAAGCCAGGAATAAAACCTAAGCCTTCTGACCTGTGACATGTACACCATTAAAGAGGGAACTGAAAAAAAAAATCAACTTATCACAGGGAAGTAACAAGGAGACTCTTCCTTGATCAGGATTTAAATAGAAAATTCAGGGGAAAATGAAAATAATCATATGCCTGAATTAATTTGATTTAACATTTCAAATTTGCATTATTAGTATAATATAGGAACCTCCAAGATGATGTCTGTGTGCTTCTAAAAGAAACAAATATAAAGCAATTGCAGAAAACCACACCATCAATCAAATGTCACAGAATTGCTCAGATTCAAGTCCCAAGAAATTTGGGCACAAATGTGAAAATACAAAATACACGGGAAAATAACGTAATCATAAGCAGAGACAGCAAGCATGAAGGAACTTCAGTTAATAGAACAATTTGATAGATACCATATCATAAGAATCTTTAAAATGTTTAAAAAGAAAAATTCAAAATCATAAGAAATAAATGAGACATAAAATATAACTATTTGAAAAACTCTAAAACTTCAAAAAGTAAAAAGAACAGTCATGAAAAATAATATCTCAAATAATGAGAAAGTTTCACATCAGACAAAATTAAAAAGAGAATAAACTAAAAGATGAACCTAAAAATTTTTCTCAAAAGTCAACACAACAAGATAAAAGATGGAGCAGATGAAAGAGATTTGCAGTCATAGCAGATAAAGTGGAAACATTTAAGGTTCCTACAATAAGAATTCCCGATTGAGAGGACAGAAGATACAGATTTTCTGTACTTAATGAAACAATGTAAATCTTCAGATTTCTAAATCTCAATCTCAAATAAATCCAAACCTAGACATATCACAGTGACATTTAAAGAAATGACAAGATTCAACATCCATTCACGATAAAAACTCTCAACAAGTGGGATTAGAGGAAACATACTGCAGCATAATAAAGGCCACATATTAAAACCCACAGCTGACATCATACTCAATGATAGAAAACTGACAGTTTTCCCTCTAATGCCAGAACAAGACAAGGATGTCCACTTTCATCACTGTTGTTTGACATAGTACTAGAGGTCCTAGCCACAGCAATCAGACAAAAAAAAGAGTAAGAGGCATCCACACTGGTTGAAGAAGGAGGAGGAGGAGGCGGCGGGGGGAAGAGGAGGGGGGGAGGAAGAAAAAGCATTAATTAGCTTTAGTTAGCATTAGTGAAACTAAACTTTCACTGTTTGCAAATGACATGATTCTGTACATAGAAAATGCTAGCTCTGTCTCTCAAGAATGAATGAATGAATGAATGAATGAATGAATGAATGAATGAATGAGTAGGCACCTGGGTGGCTCAGTTGGTTAAGCGTCCGACTTTGGCTCAGGTCATGATCTCATGGCTTGTGAGTTCAAGCCCCAGGTCCAGCTCTGTGCTGACAGCTCAGAGCCTGGAGCCTGCTTCAGATTCTGTGTCCCTCTCTCACTCTAACTGTCCCCCACTTATGCTCCATCTCTCTCTCTCTCTCTCTCAAGAGTAAAGAAACATTTTTAAAAAATAATTAAGAGAAAAGAAAATCCTAAAAACTCCACCAAAAAACTACTCAAAGTAATAATTCAGTAAAGTGGCAGGATGCAAAACACATATCCAGAAATCAGTATGTGTTTCTATATAATAATAACAAGTCATGGAAACAGAAATTAGAAAACAAGAAAACAATAACATTTACAATTGTACCAAAAAGAATAAAATACCTAGGAATAAACTTAAGGAGATGAAGACTTGTACTCTGAAAACTATAAAACACTGATGAAAGAAATTGAAGATGACACAAATGGAAAAACATTCCATTGTTCATCGATTGGAAAAATTAATATTGTCAGCATGTCTGTATTACCCAAACCAATGTACAGAGTCAGTGAAATCTCTATCAAAATACCAATAGCATTTTTCACAGAATTAGAATAATACTAAAATTTGTATGGAACTACAAAAGACCCTGAATAGTCAAAGCAATCTGAGAAAGAGAAACAAAACTGGAGATATCACAATCCCAGTTTTCAAGATATGCTCCAGAGCTGTAGTAACCAAAACAGTATGATCCTGGCTCAATAATAGACACATAGGTCAATGGAACAGAATAGAGAGCCCGGAAATGAACCCATGCTTGTATAGTCAATTAATTATTAAAAAGGAGGCAAGAATATACCATGGAAAAAAGACAATCTCTTTAACAAATGGTGTTGGGAGAACTGGAGAGCTAAAGGCAGAAGAAAGAATAAAAAAGGACCACTTCCTTATACCATACACAAAAATAAACTAAAAATGGATTAAAGACATAAATGTGAGACCTGAAAACATAAAAATCTAGAAGGGAACACAGGCAATAAATTCTCTGACATCAGCTATAGCACCATTTTTATACAAATGTCTCCTAAGGCAGAGGAAACAAAAGCAAAATCAAACCATTGAGACTACAACACAACAAAATCTTTTGCACAGAAAATGAAACCATAAGGAAAAGAAAGAGACAACCTACTGAATGTGAGATGTTTGTAAATGATATGTCTTATAAGGGGTTAATATCCAAAATACATAAAGAACTTAAGAACTCAACACACACACACACACACACACACACACACACACACACACACACACACAAATCCAATTAAACAATTGACAGAGGATCTGAATAGCCATTTTTCCAAAAGACACACGGATGGCCAAAATGCATGAAAAGATGCTCAACATTACTAATTATCATGAAAGTGCAAATTAAAACCACACTAACATATCACCTCACACCTGTTAGATTGGCTAAAATCAAGAAGACAAGAAATAAGTGGCAAGGATGTGGAGAAAAAAGAACCCTCATGCACTGTTGGTGGGCATGTAAATTGGTGCCACCATACGGAAAACAGTATGGAGGTTTCTCAAAAAATTAAAAATGGGAATACTGTACGATCCAGTAATTCCACTATTGGGTATTTACCCAGGGAGAATGAAAATACTAATGCAAAAAGATAGATGTGCCCCTATGTCTATCACAGCATTATTTACAATAGCCAAGACATGGAAGCAACCTAAGTGTCCATAAACACACACACACACACACACACACACACACACACACACACACACACACACACTGGAGTATTATGCAGCCATAAAAAATGAGATTGTGCCAGTTGAGACAACATGGATGGACCTAGAGGGTATTATGCTAAGTGAAATAAGTAAGACTGAGAAAGACAAATACCATATGATTCCACTCATAAATGTGATACATTATGTGATAGCATAATGTATACACTTGTCTAATACTAAGTTGTACACCTGAAACTAATGTAACATTCTGTGTCCACTCTACTCACAAAAGAAAGATTTTAAAGGCAACCAGAGAAAATAGATTACCAGTGAAGAACTTAGAGAAACAAATATTTGTTGGCAAATATTGATGCCAAAAAATAATTGAATATTTCAAACAGACAATTATTATAATAAATTTCATAAGGTACAATTTCATTTAAAAGTTAGAGGAAAAATATCTTTCTTATTTATAAAAATCTATAAATATCACTCAGATACACACTGAAAAAAAATGGTATGGAAGAAGAAAATTTAACCAGATAGAAGGATATAGATTCAGTAACTTATTACCTTCTTGAACAAAGATTTATTGAACATCTTTTATATGCCAGGCATTTTTCTTGCTACTGAGATTATAACTATCCACAAAGCAATAATGTCTTTTATTTTCTCTAATTGAAGTGACTAAATCATGCAATAATAGTAATAGAATGTGGATTGTTTTTTAAATAATTTTGATATTCTTTTATAGTACAGTTTAAAAGCATGGTCCATATTCTCAGTCTCTTAACCATCCCAGTCTGTGTTAAGCATGAACTTTGCCTCTCATGCTGAACCAATATGCAGATGGTCCCTAACTTACAGTGGTTCAGCTTATGATTTTTTAACTTCACTATACGTGGTACATACTCTCTGGTGATGCTGGATAGAGACAGCAAGCCACAGCTCTGAGTCAGCCATGTGATCACAAGGTAAAGAATCCATACACTGACAAACATTCTGTAACCATACAACCATTCTGTGTTTCACTTTCAGTACAGTATTTAATAAGTTACACTAGATAGTCAGGACTTTATTATAAAATAGGCTTTGTGTTAGATTATTTTGCCCAACTATAGGCTAAGTGTTCTGAGCATGTTTAAGGTAGGCTAGTCTAAGCTATATTGATAGGTTAGATGTATTCAATGCATTTTCAACTTACGATATTTTAAATTTACTATGAGTTTATCAGGACAGAGCCCATTGTAAGTTGAAGATCTGTACTTCCTCTTATGAAACAATAAAAGCTATGCAATCCCTTAGAACCACAGACTAGATTTTCCAGTATAATTCTCTGGCCCTCTCAGAATTCAGCAAACACTCATCAAACTGAACTCAGTTGAGTCTATTTGGTTTGAATTAAACTCATCTAGGTATATCTGTGCCTAAATGGCAAAATAAAGTTAGTAAGAGCAAAATGAATGGCAAACAATATAAACATTATAGAGCTGAATTTGGGACTGAAGAAAGACAAAGACATTTCCAAAGGCATTCAACTTCCTTCCACTCTTTTGGTATTCTTAGAGAGAATCTTAGATGGATAGCACATATAAAAATAGCTCACACCTGAAGGGTTAGATCACAAACAGCAAACAGATCAAAAGCAGGATGTGGCTCTGCATTTTATAATGTCTAAAGAGAGAAAGGTTTCTTGGTTCATTAACCATATATCACTCATTACTTCCAAATATTACAAGTGCATGACATCGTCTTTGTCCTTGAAAAAAACAGCTGTAATCTGACTAACTCTGTCATCGATGTTGCTAAATGACAAGTGAGAAAATTACACAGCTGATGTAACTGTGTAGCTTAACTCTTTTTAAAGTAACTATTTACAGAATAACAGTGCAACTACTATCTTTATACAGAAGACAGAATCTTAGGACAGAGGGATGGGACCACAGATGGTCAGGATTTTCCCACCCAACACTTACCATTGACCGTTAAGCAGTAATAGGATTTAAGTAATTATGATTTAGGATAACAGTGCTGGAGGAGACTTTAAAGATATCTACTCCAACTACCTTGCTTTACAAATGAAGAAACTAAGGACTCTAAGGGAGCACAGTGCCAAACAGACTAATTGATTTTATAATTGATTATTATTTATTGTTATTGTGTTATAAGGCTACTATTTAAGAACTTTGTTTATAACCAAGATTCTTTGTTATACTAATTCTCTGAAAGAATTTACAATGAAAAAAAGTATTGTGTAGTAATCAGGTACCAGTTTTCCTAGCAGAATGAAAATTAACTTGGTGATATTTCTGCTGCTAGAATGCTGATTCTCATCTACAACATGATATATTGTGAAATGTTCTAATTAAAACTCACACACCACATAAAACAGGCATGGAAATAAACGAGGGTCCCCAAGCACAGAGTGTGAAAGACAAGTATAGATATTATGAAAAGTTGGCTTAACCAGAGTCAATCCTAACAGGAACCTAAAAGTGTAACCAATTTAACAAATCTTTTTATAGTTTTATTTTATTTTCACAAGGCAATTTGTGTGTGTGTGTGTGTGTGTGTGTGTGTGTGTGTTAAGTCCCTCATTTTATTCACTTAAGCAATGAGTATTATGACTTGGACACAAGTAGGTCACACCACAAAGTAAATAGTCAATTATTTTTTACTTCCCAAAGACACTAACCCGGTATTTTGGAATATTTTGATCAGTGTTATCTATAAAACATACATGAATATATGGTAAAAAGATATACAAAAAGTGCCTAGTAAAATTCCTGGAACTATATAGAAAGCTAACACATGTTTACAGAATTGAAATATTTATACCTGTAAACGCCCAGTACATTTCCAAGTGAGAAGGCTTATCTCTCAAACACTTGAGAGCAAAGAGTGTTCCTCAAAATTTTATATTCTCATGTCAATGCTACTCAAAGATACAACTGGGAGGAAAAGTATTTGTGAATCTCTCTTTTTCTCTTTCTGTGCATGACCAAGTAACCACCACAGCTGCATTTGGGCCCCAAGTCTTCTACTCGTTGCTTCCATCTTTCCTTCCCAGCAAATGTTGAGGAAAATTATTGGAATGACTATTCAATGATCATAACAGCTTGTATTGTTTTAATCCCTCTCCTGATGCAGTAGCATACATTTTGGTCCATAAAAGAAAATTATATGCTTTTTATGTGGTGTGTTTTACTATGCATTTAAAATATACAAAATTAAAGCATAAACCTTTTGGTAAACTGAGTATTTCAAACATTTAAAATAGGAAGGAAAATCAGACACATAGATCAGTGAAACAGAATAGAGAACCCAGAAAGGGACCCACACCTATATGGTCATTCTCATCTTCGACAAAGCAGGAAAAAATACCCAATGGAAAAAAGACAGTCTTTTCAACAAATGGTTCTGGGAAAACTGGACAGCAACATGCAGAAGAATGAAACTGGACCACCTTCTCATACCACACAAAAATATAAACTCAAAATGGATGAAAGACCTAAATGTGAGACAGGAAACCATCAAAATCCTAGAGGAGAACACAGGCAGCAACTTCTTTGACCTCAGCCACAGCAACTTCTTACTAGACATGTCGCTGTAGGCAAGAGAAACTAAAGCAAAAATGAACCATTGGGACTTTATCAATATAAAAAGCTTCTGCACAGCGAAGGAAAAAATCAACAAAACTAAAAGGCAACCTATGGAATGGGACAAGATATTTGCAAACGACATATTAGATAAAGGGCTAGTATCCCAAATCTATAAAGAACTTATAAAGTAAATAATCCATTCAATAAATTGGCAGAAGACATGAAGAGATATTTCTCCAGGGAAGACAAATGGCTAACAGACACATGAGAAAATGCCAACATCACTCATCATCATAGAAATACAAGTCAAAATGAGATACCACTTCACACCTGTCAGAATGGCTAAAATTAACAACTCAAGAAACCATAGATGTTGGCGAGAATGCGGAGAAAGGGGAACACTTTTGCACTCCTGGTGGAATGCATACTGGTGCAGCTACTCTGGAAAACAGTAAGGATGTTCCCCCAAAAGTTAAAAATAGAACTACCCTACAACCCAGCAATTACACTACCAAATATTTACCCAAAGGATACAAAAATACAGATTCAAAGGGATACATGCACCCCGGGGTTTATAGCAGCATTATCAACAATAGCCAAACTATGAAAAACAAGAGTCAACTACTGATGAATGCATAAAGAAGATATGGGGAATATTCATGTGTGTGTGTGTGTGTGTGTGTGTGTGTGTGTGTGTGTGTGTGTGTATAAGTGAAATATGTGTGTGTGAATAAGCGAAATAAGTGTGTGTGTGTATAAGCGAAATGAGTCAGAAAAAAGACAAATGCCGTATGATTTCACTCATATGTGGATCTTAATAAAACAGATAAACATAGGGGAAGGAAGAATAAAATAATATTGAAACAGAGAGGAAGCCAAACCATAAGAGACTCAACTATAGAGAACAAACTGTGGGTTGATTGAAGGAAGTGAAGGAAGGATGTGCTAGATGGGTGATGGGTACTAAGGAGGGCATTCATTGGGATAAGCACTGGGTGTTCTATATAAGTGATGAATCACTAGATTCTGCTACTGAAATAAATACTACACTATATGCTATATGCTAACTAACTTGAGTTTAAATAAAATATTGGGGAGAAAAAATAATAAATAAAATATGATAAAGGAGCATCCCCAGAGAATGCAAACTTGTGTCTTTAACTGCAATGCTATTCTGGATGGATTTTTATCAATGTGCTGAGCCTGAAAGACTGCAGTTGTTTTATTTAGTATTTAGTCTTATAACAATGTGAGGAAGAAAGTACTGGCTCTTTCAGAGTAATTAGCTGCATGTCCAGAACTTTGGACTGTCTACATTTCTTGGAAATAAAAACAATAAAATATTTAATTTGATTGACTAAATCACATAAATCTAATTACCCCTAAATGATATTTTTCTCATAATTGAACTAATTAATTCTATGCCATAATCTCAGTGCCAGTATGGTCACACTAGAATAAGAAAGTCTTTAGTAGATAGGAGTCCAAATTTTCTAAATGATAAAAGTTCATTGTGCAGCCTCTCATCCAAAATCTGCATATAGTCTATACAAAAGGAATTTCTTTTATAAGAAAAAGAATGATCAGATGTTATATGCTGAAAATCGAAAATTTATGTTAAGTTCACCTGAATTCTATTCTCATTAAGTTCTCTTCCAGTGAATATAAGCATTTAAATTTATATAAAGATGTAGTGTGACACAAGGGGTAATTTTAATGAGATTTCCTGTTGCTCTCACTTCCTAGAAGCAGTTTTTATTTCAGCTTTATCATAGCAGTTACGCTTGCACAACCCTGATATAAAATGTCCTTCTTATTATAGCTTGACATGGTAGCTCACCTATAAAGCCTACGTGTGAAATATTAATTTTTAGGTGAGTTGTACAAATGTAACTGAAATACGCTAAGCATTTCTTAGTCTTCCAAGAAATAAATGTGAAATAAAATAGTATTAAATCAACTATTACTAACAGCCATATTATATTAACTAGCATAGCAGAAGAAAGGTGAAAAGAGATTTGAAAAAAAAAAAAAACTAAGCAAACAAGTATGTTTTCACTGTACAGGAAATTCTTTGGGAATTCAAATAAAAATCACTCTATTTTATTTTGCACCATCCATGAAAGTTTTGCAACTAGAACCCAGTTGGTAATTACAGAACATTCTCATGAACACCATTGGTGCGTACTTGCCAAAGAGGCCGCTAGAGAGGAGCCAACATTTGCTTCTGACATGTCCCCACATCAATAAAGTATAATTTTCCCAAGATACTCCATTAGTCCAATTGCCTATTGCTTCCATAAGTATTAAAGGCCCAAAGAAAAAAAAATAATATTTCTGAACAGATGTTTACTAATATATTCTTTAAAATTCTAAACATTACTAACACCTAAAATGAGAATAACTAAAGAAGGAAAAAGAACTAAGTGAATGATGTGAATGATGCCTTCCTATGTCTTTCTACATTTTTAAAATACTGAATATAAAGACCCTACTTTAGGTTAATCAGATCAAGATCTCAAGTGACAGGAGCGGTGTATTTGAAGTTGTATGCTCTGGGTAAATACTAACGCGCAGCTAAGGTTGAAATCAACTGGCAGAGTTACACAGGGTTTCCTAGAGCCCCTTACCTCTTTTTAATGTTTTGAGCCCAGAAGGAGTGGCTTCATGTCAATGACTGAACAATATGATATTATGGACAGAACAGGTCTCCCAGAGTAGAAGGTTGAGAGAGAAAGGCACAATATTAGGAAAATAAATCTCCAAAGTTACAAGGTTTTTGCTTATAATGTATTAATAATAACCACTGGGAGTCATTGTTTGCTGTGTGCAGGTCACTATGCTAAATGCTATATATGCACTGTCTCATTTCTCAAGCACTCATCAGTAATAAAGAGAAGAACTAATATGTAAGCTGGGTTGATAGGATTCTATTTTTTAAGTGTTAACCATTCTACTTCAGTACAGTATTTCTCAAATAGGAAGGTAGAACACTGGAAAAATCCATGGATGATTAGTCATCAGGCTGTAATTCACTGTAAAGTTGATTTTTTGAGTAAATATTTTATGTCGGTTTGTGTCAATGTCCATATTCATTCTGAATCACCTGGAAAACTGCTTAATAATCAAATATAAGCCACCAATATCAATATTAACATTTGTGTTTAGAATGACATTGAAAAATAGTTCTTACTTGCCCATCTGTAATGAACAAGAAACAGAGTGACTAAAAATGTACATGTCTGATCCCATCAGGTAAAGGCCAATTTCATCATGGTTCACAGTAAAAATGAATAGCGGATATAAATGCGCAAAGTGAAATTGTCACGTGAATGAATCACATGACATAAAAAAAATGAGCATGCCTAAATCAAAACTTGTACTATTGCCATCTGTATTAGTCAAGATTCTTCAGAGAAACAACCAGTAGGCTATAGAGATTTATTATAAGGAATTGTCTCACACAATTATGGAGACGGACAAATCCTAAGATCTGCTGAGTAAGGTGATAAGTGGGAGGCTCAGGAGAGCCAATGGTGTAGTTCTAGTCCAATTCTGAAGGGCAAAGAATCAGGATATAGTTTCTATGATATAGTTTCAGACTGTAAGCTAGCAGGTTTGACACCCAGAATGTGCTGACATTTCATTTCTAGTCTAAAGGCAGAAAAAAGTCATGTCCAGTTCAAAGACAGTGGAAAGGAAGAATTCTCTCTGACTCAGGGAAGAGTAAGCCTTATTGTTCTTTTCAGGCCTTCAGCTGATTGAGGCCCACCTTCACTGTAACAGAGTAGGGATGAAGTACTCATGACAATTACAGTTTTTGTTCCTATACATGTCACGTAGTCATAGCTGTTATTTATAACTACCTTCTCCCTTTCTCAATTTTACATTCCTTTTGCCTTCAGTAAGTACATCCTGGTCATGGTTCATTACCTGGTAGATGACCCAAACCATCATTCCTGAAGGGTCTAGTCCTGCCCGGATTGAGTTATCATAGTTTTCCATTGACCTTAATCATAGGATATGGTAATACCAAGTGATGCCCTGAGCTAGGCCAATAGGGAGGACTTCCCTTCACCATTGTCTTTCAGGGATGTCCCAAAAAGAGACTGTAATGCTACAGCTGTTTATTTTAGGGTGGTGCTTGCACAAACTGTCAAGCTATCTGTATATCAGTCCAAGTTCTTCTCTTTCTCTGCCAACTGATCATAGGCTACTTCCCATAAAACCATTGGTGCAGGCTGGGAGAAAAAAGGCAGTGTAACACGAGTAGAGACAATGAACATTTGGGCGGGCCACTTCTTAATGTAACCTACTGTGGTTTCAAGTCCTGCTCAGGACCAGTCACATAAATGCCCCCCTCCATTTGATGACAGAGTGCTGCTTTGCACACTAAATTTTATAGCTAGGTGGGTTAGATAGCACCCAGTTTATGTTGCGCAGTTCAGATTGCATGGTAAGTTAGTGATCTTGGGCTAAGTGTTCAGTCTCCACTAAGGTCCAGCAGCAGGCCAAGAGCTGTTTCTCAAAAGAAGAGTCGTTACCTACAGAGCACTGCATAATTTGCTTCAAAATCCTAAAGGCCGCACTGTGATTCACCTACAGGGATACCACTGACATTTCAGGCACCATTAGATCTGCTGGATCATATGGCACAACTGACAGAGCAGTTTGCATGGCAGCCTAGATCCTTCTATTATTCTGGACGCTACTCAAAACTAGCAGCTTATACATCATTTGGCAAATATGTAAGAGTAACACACTGAGGAGTATGTTGCCTCTAAAATACAAAGAGACTCACCAGGCATTGATCCTCTTTTTTGGTTGAAGGAGGGGCCAGATAAAACAACATAGCTTTCCCCTTAGAAGGGATATCTTGACATACCCCTTACCACTGAACCTTTAGAAATGAGGTAGAAGGCCCCTGTACTTTTGTCATATTTATTTCCTACACTTTGTCATGCAAATGTCTTACCAGTAGGTCTAGAGCGGTTGCTACTTCTCACTAGGTTCAATCAGCATAATGTCACTGATGTAATGAACCAATGTGGTACTTTGTGGAAGGGAAAGAGAATCTATATCACTTAAACAAAATTATGACATTAAGCTAGAGGGTTGATATACCTCTAAGGTAGCACAGTGAAGGTATATTGCTCACCTTGCCAGCTGAAAACAAACTGCTTCTGGTAGTCCTTATTGACAGGGATGGAGAAAAAAGCAGTTGCCAGATCAATAGCTGTACCAGGTACCAGGAGATGTATTAATTAGCTCGAGTAATAAAATCACATCTGGTACAGCAGCTACAATTAAACTCACCATTTGATTGTGTTTATAACAATCCACTGTCATTCTCCAAGATTCATCTGTCCTCTACAAAGTTGAATAGGGATGTTTTGGAAAATACCATGCCTTTATTTTCCAAGTCCTTGACAGTGCACTGATCTCTGCAATCCCTCCAAAAATTTTATTTCACTATTGTCCTTCATTGAGATAGTTCTAGTGATTTCCACTTGGACTTTCCCACCATAGTAGCCCTTATTCCTTGGATCTGGGAACCAACATGGGGACCCTGCCATCTTCTGAATATGTCTATTCCAGTTATGAATTCCAAAACTGGGCAAGTACATACAGGAGGCTTGTTGTGAGAAGAACCTAACCTAAAACCCATTGATCATCTGATCTCCATAAGCCTCTACTGTAGCAGAGCAGAGTAACCTGTGAGTCTCCTGGAATCCGTGTCAGTTCAGAATTAGTATCTGAGAGGACCTAAGAGATCTGATTTTCTTTCCCTTGATGCACATTTACCCTAGTAAATGGCTATATGTCTCTCTAGAAAATGTTTAGTATTAAGAGTATAAATTTTGGCAGTGTACAGAGATCAAGGGCACCTGGCTTCCCCTTCATTCAAGGGGTTCTGAATCTGTAAACTGGCTTAAGTCTAGGAATTGCTTGAAGAGACATGCCTCTGTGTTTATGATTTGGGTTAGATTTTTGTTCACTTCACCTAGATTTTTTCGTACTTATAAGGATCAAGTAAGAATTTGGTAAACTTCCCATTTATTTCACTTCTAATAACACCATGATTAATTAGCCAACACCATAAGTCTGCATGAGTCAGAATGTTCTGATTGCTGCTTTGACTCTGCTTTTTATTATAGTGAGGTAACCACACCCACCTGCCTTTAGTGATGAGTGCCACCTCTTGGCCCTTTCCACCCTAGGATCTAAATACTCGTATTGCATTTAGGTTTCCTAGTTCAATGATCTCATTTCCCACTGTAAGGACTGGCCTGCAAAGAAGAGCAATCATCGATCTCTTCAAGGATGCTGGGGCTCCCCTCACTATTTTTTACAGTCATGGCCAAAGTGTGTCTTCTGGACCCTCTCAGGGTAGATAAATAAGTCTTAAATGACAAATGCACTAACACTCCAGTCTCTCTAAACCTTTGAATCCCTTTCTCTCCATTAAACCAAGGCCTGTCAGACATTTCTAACTCAAACTTAGCTCTGTAGCTACAGGAGATAATAATCTCCTTCAGACCTCAGGAAGAAGCTTTCAGGTCATTTACACAGCACTTAAAGTAGGAATTCAAATCCCTGAGTTCATTCTTTTCTTTCCCCACTTTGTCCAGCAATAATAGGACAACCAGGCAATCTCATTCTATCATTAGCTTGACAAAAATGTTCACAAGTATCATATACACAGTTACCCAGATCCTTGCTGCTTATAAGTAATCAGTTAGGACTATCCAATGGAAATATGTTATATATCTCTATTGCCAGATCATGCCAAGGACTATTGCTGCTCTCTTTACCACTGGAAACAGAGTCTTAGCACCTTTAAATCTAATCACATTAGATAATTAATTCTAGAAACACCAGAAGTAATTCAGAAAATTCATCAAAATTCTGTTCCTCTAAAACCACTCTTGATACCAATACCTGCATTGCTTCAGGTTCTCCAGAGAAACAAAACCAATAGGCTGTATATATGTACATATGACAATATTTTTTGTTATTATAAGCAATAGATTCACCTAAGTACTCTCAAATCTGCATGGGAGTCAGCAAGCTAGAGATTCAGAAGAGCCAATGGTATAGTTCCAACCCAAAAGCTAGCAAGCTAAAGAACCAGGAAGAGCTCATGTTTTAGTTTGAATCCAAAGGCAAGGAAAGTCAATGCCCCAGTTCAACAGCAGTCAGACAGGAAGAATTCTCTTACTTGGGAGAGGATCTGACTTTTTGTTCTAGTCAGGCCTTCAACTGATTGGATGAGGCCCCCACACAACAGCAAACAATCAGCTCTCATCAGTCTATCCATTTAAATGTTAATCTTATCCAAAACACCTACACAGAAACACCAAAAATAATGTTTGACAAACATCTGGGCAGCCTGTGACCCAGTTAAGTTGATACATAAAATTAACCATCATACCATCTGTAAGTATTCACAGTATAGTTGGAATGTAGAGTTGAGAGGACCAAAGCATCCATCACATTAATTTAATGATAATCTTAATGTTAATTTCATCATTGTTTAATGTGTAATATTGTTTTAGCTTTACATCATAAGAGTTTGTACATAGTTGTGTAGTTATATATATTTATTATAAATTAAAATCAGTTTTCTAAAATGGAGATATGACCAAATAGTTTTTCCGTTTAGAATTGGCCATAAGTTTCATAGGCAAGATTGAGAAACCATCTTACGTAGAAAGACAGCCATTGTCTCCAGATAATAATTTAATGAAGTATAGATTTTGTTTGGGGGATACATTTGGTGTTGGGTATGGGATTCATTTTTTCCTTAATTGAATCCTGTTGCTGCAGTGGTTTTTGAGATCCTGCCTGGCACCCACTATACTGCTCTATTTATGCACAGAATGAGTTGAGCAGCATCCCAGATCTTGATCTTGTCAGTTGGTGTTACAGCTTTAGTATTCCATAAACAAGCTAATATTAGTGAGAATGTTATGAGAGACCTTTATCATGTGCATAATGTGTACCATCTGGTTGGAAGTGACAGTCTTCATACAATAAATTTGGTTTAATTCACATCAGATAACTTCTAGATGCTTTATCTGCACAAACTGCTGAAATTTTGCTTCACATATCCAAGGAAATTTTTGAAAACGGAAGTGTGCAACTTTTTTGAGGAGGTATATGTACTATAAATTATTTAAAAATAAAAAGTGTATCTTAACATCTTTCTTTTCTTTAATACCTTTGTCACCATTCCTACTCATGACGTATTAATTGTTGGAGTTAGAACCATATGGCTCACACTTGGTCCCATATGCAGAGGTAGTGTGATATTGTAAAACTGCTTGGAGGTGCTCATGAAAAATCATTTCCCTCTGGTCCCAATTTACTCATGTTCCATTGTGCAGCATCCTCCAATCTCACCTCCAAGGACATGTTCTCTCTGGATTTTGTGCTTTGAAATATTTCCCCCACCTCATTCTGTGTTGAAGTTGACCCTTCCTCAGGGTAACACCTATCACTTAGAGACTCAATTTCCTTTTTTACATCCCAATACTCTTGAAAAATAATAGATTTCATTTTGCACAAATGTCTCATACACTCTTACAAGTCAGGAAGCAGTTTCATGGGAAATGGGTAGGAAAGCTTAATTTACCTAAAATTCTTTGGAAAAAATGCCTTCTAAATACAATACCAGAGACACAATCCACAGAAAGAAATAATTGATAGGGTAGATTGCATTGAAATTAAAAGCTTCTGTTACAGTTATAAGACAAATAAGTTGGGGCACCTGGGTGGCTCAGTTTATTGAGTGTCTGACTCTTGGTTTTGGCTCAGGTCATGGTCTCATGGTTCATGAGTTCTAGCCCTGCCTCAGGCTCTGTGCTTGAGATTCTCTCTGTCTCTCTATATGCCCCTCCCCCACACACACACATTCTCAAAATAAATAAACTTAAAAAAAAGTGGTTATATTAAAAAAAAAAGATGAATAAGTTCTGAAAATTAAGTGCATTGCATTTGTGCAAATCACAGCATGTGATTTAAAAAAAAATAAATAAAACTTTTACTCTCCAAAGGACAATATCAGGAGAATGAAAAGACATGCCACAGACTGGGAAAAAATATTAAAGAAAAAAAAAAAAACCTCTGACAAAGAACTGCTATCCAACTTATGTGAAGAACGCTTAAAACTAAACAGTAAGAATACAGGTAACCCGATTTAAAAATAGGCCAAGGATCTTAAGAGATACCTCACCAAAGATATATGGACAACAAATAAGCCTCTGAAAAGATGTTCACATAATAAGCCATCAAGAAAATTCAAATTAAAACAATGAGATACCACCACACACCTATTTGAAAGGCCCAAATCTGGAACAGTGATGACACCAAATATTGGCAAGGTGGTAAATCAACAGGAAATCTCATCCACTGCTGGTGGGAATGCATAATGGTATAGCTACTTTGGAAGTCTGCTTAGCAGTTTTTTACAAAGTTAAACAGACATTTAGCATAAGATCTACCAATCAAGCTCTTGGTATTTACCCAAAAGAGTTGAAAACTTATGCTCATACCTAAACCTATACAAGGATGCTAATAGCAGGTTCTTTCATAATTGCCAGATTTTGAAAGCAACCAAAATGTGTTACAATAGGTGAATAAGTAAACTGTGGTACTAGCAGACAATGGAGTATTTATTCAACACTAAAAACAAATGAGTCATTCAGCCATGAAAAGTCACAGAGAAAATTTAAATAAATAAAAAATAATATACATTTAAATGTTTTAATGTTTGTTTATTTTTGCAAGACAGACGAGCATGAGCAGCAGAGGGGCAGAAAGAGAGAGGGAGACACAGAATCTGAAGCAGGCTCCAGGCTCTGAGCTGTCAGCACAAAGCCCAATGCTGGGCTCGAACTCATGAGCCATGAGATCATGACCTGAGCCAAAAGTCAGATGCTTAACTAACTGAGCCACCCAGGCACCCCTAAGTGTATATTATTTTTTATTTTGTGAGAGAGAGAGAGAGAGAGCACACATGAGTAGGAGAAGGGAGAGAAAGAGGGAGAGAGAGGGGGAGAGAGAGAGAGAGAGAGAGGTTATCTCAAGCAGGCTCCATGCTGCTGACACAGAGCCCATTATGTGACTCAATCCCATGAACTGTGAGACCATGACCTGAGCCAAAATCAAGAGCCAGACACTTAACAGACTGAGTCACCCAGGTTCCCCTTACATGTATATTATTAAGAGAAAGGAGGCAATTTGAAAATGCTACATTCTGTATGATTCCAAGTATATGACATTCCAGAAAAGGCAAAACTATGACGACAAAAAGATCAATGGTTTCCAGCAGTATGGTGGATAAGGATGAATAGTTAGATGAATAGATGAATAGAGGATCTTTAGGGAGTGAAACTACTCTATATGTTATTATAATGAGGGATATATGTCGTTATACATTTGTCCAAACCCAAAGAATGTAAAATGCCAAAGTGAACTTTAAGATAAAAGTTTTAGGTGATTATAATGCTTTGATATAAGTTTATCCTTGGTGGGGAAAAAAAAAGCCCCCCTTAAGTGAGTGATGTTGGTAATGAGGGAGCTATGCATGTGGGGAGTAAAGGGCATATGGAAAATCTCTGTACTTTCTTTCCAATTTTGTTATGCACCTAAAATCATTCTAAAAATTAAAGTCTTAAAAAAATCTGTGAGACGGAGGTGAGCATTTGTCTTTATAGGAAAATGCAGAGCTTGGGTGTGTTGTATTGAAGGTTTGCTTTTTGTTTGTGGCTATTTAGGCCAGGGTTTTGCATAAATTTATTTATTCAAAAACATTTATCAAGTGCCAGTGACATAGGGGGATCATCCTATACATTAACTAAATAATCACCTTTGCTAAACTTTGAAATTTAAGAGCATATGTATGTATGTATGCAATTGAATGATATTTATAATAACAATTCTTTGATGATAGAGAATATTCTAATTTATTGGGGTCCTATTTAATGTCATACAACATCTGAATGGCTTTTCTAATAGTGAAGGCAATTTGTTCTATGGCAGAGAGTCCCCTTACCAGGCCTTGGATGGGAGTCAGGAGTCTGGCATCCTATTTCTGGCTCTGTTGGCTACTGGAAACTTTGCTGTTCAATTTACTTTGCCTGCCTCAACCTCTAATATTCAAATAATACCCATATTCCTGTCCACGTAAAAAATTACAAAATGTGTTCATATTGATGACTTCATTTAACTTTTATATCCATCCTGGGAGAAGGCATTATTATCATGTAAATGATACCGATGAAGAAACTGAATCTCAATGAGCATGAATTTGTAAGATCTGTGGGTCTTGACCCAGCTTCCTTCTGTCCTCCATTGCCTTCTAGCATGAATTCTAGGAGTCTGTGCAGTTCCAAGTTAAATAAATAAAAAACAAAAAAGAGTTAAGTGCCTATTTATGAATCAAACTTATTTCCAATAAGCCATATACTCAAAAACTTTGCACCAAAGTTTCACAGGATACTGTGAAGAGATACTTATAAGCCCCCAAAATAGAAAACATACATACATGATCATGATTTTGAGGGAGTTAAAGTTAAATGGATGAGATCAACACATGAACCCAAATAAAAGTGACAAAAACATATATTTTTTTCAACAGTCTTAAAACAAGTGATTATGACAGGAAGAAAACATGTAGATACCTCAGGTAAAAACACAGCAAGTGGTTATAGTCTGACAATGGATAGGGACAAGGACAGAAAGAGCTGACAGGATTGCTGAAAACTTACAGTAGTTGGAAAACTATGCATTTTATTATCATATGTCATGTGGAATTAGATACTGGGGCAAGAGTGAATTGTGGGTTTGAGAGAGAATGAGTATGGATGTTATTTGTTCCAAGAGATATAATGCAGGAATGGAAGAATTTCCATACTGGGTCAGGGAAGGTGATGCTGTAATTTAAACATCCGCATAATTCTCCTGCTTTCCATATGAGAGTGTTCCCTCCTTACAAATGCACCTGTTATGTTCATAATGCCTTGTCAACCCAAAGTACAGCAAATAACATATTTTAAAACGTTACGTAGTCCCATCTGAATACAACCCCCCAAATGTGAACATCACGAGGGCAAGCAGAAAGCCAGCTATCCCCTACAACCTCAGCACTTGGCCTGATGTGTGCTGTGGTTTGTGGATATTTTCATGACTAACATTGATATTCTTTCCAAAGATGATGGGAATGGCTATTTCCTTATATTCTGTTTAGATATCCCCTGGGCCAATGGATTTTACCCTTAAAAAAATAACATGCAAAATATTTAGAGCTTGAAATATTAACTGGATTGATTCATAATGCACATGATGAATTGGATATGCAAGCCAAACTAATTCATTCTATTTAATAAATGTAATAAGCCTCACAATCTCTCTTGCACAACATTCTTAGACGTTTTGACAATTTTTAGGCTCTAAGGATTAGCTACTTAATATTCTTCACTTACTGAAGTAAAACAGGCAAATTCTATCTGAAGTTAATTTTCACATTTCATTGGGAGAAAAGTTGTCTCCTCATCAGCGTTCACATCTTACTTGCAGCAGCTAATTTTTTAGCAAATACTAGTAAGTGAAAATGTCATCTATTTATTCAATGCCCAATCCAGTATCTGATACACATGCATTATAGGTCCAACAAAAAAGTCCAAATAAAAGAAAGTGTTTAAAGGGCCCAAACTGTAGCAATCTTCAATTTTCCAATTATCCCCAAAGCTCTATAGCTAGGTAGGCCTTCTTCTGGCCCATTCAGCAAGCTTTACAAGATTATACAGGAAATGTGCCCTAGATTGGGCAATGCAAAGGCAAAACAACTTGCCCTCCAGTCCTCTAATGTGCATTCAATCATTCCTCTGTTAGGCAGTAGGTGGTTTTGCACTATTTATTAGTGGGGAGGGAGCAGTCATGTTTTCCTGGTAAGTTTGCAAGCAAAATGAAACACGGCTCTGTGTTTTTAATGAAAATAATCACCGTATCAGGAATGATCATCAAAAATAGTTAGAGCATCTACAGCAGGAGTGCTGAGCAGCCAGAACAGACTCAGATCCAAACTACACCACTGAGAACACGCTGAAGAGATGGAGGCTTACCCAAAGTCAGAATGGAGTGCTAGTGGCCAGATACTAGAAATGTTTGCTGCCTTAAAGGTGACAGATTGATCAGAATACGTTTAATTTTATTCCCTCCTGCCACCCCACTAAAATACAATATAAGGACTTGTTACCCCCCCCCCCAAAAAAGCTAAGTTTATGGAGAGCAAACAGAACAGGTAACAATAGCAATATTTGGAAGCTAGTAAGCAAATGGATGAGTGGTACCTAATGTAGGAGACCCAAGAAAGTCAACTCCCAACCAACATTGAGGAGAGCAAGAACCAACCCAATGTGCTCAATCAAACCCTCAGAAGATACAGGAATAGGCCTTATTCTTGGTGATAGAGGTGAAAGAAGAGTGTCTACAAAGGAAGGACTACTCAACAACAGTCCGTGATCCCTACCTCCACTCTCTCCGATACATCAGTAGGACACAGGAGGTATAGTCTGGGAAGGGTGCCTGGACTGGGGAATGCCATCTACAGTTCAGAGAAGGAATATTATTCTGAAAGAAAGGGGATTGACAAATACGCATCTACATCTTGTTTATATACCTCAGGAATGTTGAGACCTACACCCTACACCCAGCCTTCTTCTCCCACTTGGCTCTCAGAATTCTTACACTTGGGAATTTACTCTTAGGCAGGATGTTGGAAGAGTTTTCTCTGTAGATCTGACTAGCTTAAGAAACAAACAGAGACAATTAAAGGGGGCCTAATAGACATGAATTCTGGTCTGCAGTATTTCTGCGCCTTCTTTCCTTATACACAAAATAAGACTACGCATCCCTTCCTTTTGAGGTTAGAAATTGTCATGTGACCAGCTTTGCCCAATAAAGTAGTGAGCAGAAGTGACATGTGTCCCTTCCCTGATGGACACTTTTAGTTGCCAGTTTGTTTCTCCACTCCTGACTCCCCATGCTCTGGTGACATTGAAGCATGTGTTGGTATGGAGTTGAGGTACTAATTTATAATAGAATTACCTTGACTGGTAATGGACATTGCTAGCAATATCTTAGAGGCATTTTTCTTCCAGCCTGACCTCTACCCTATCCTTCTGACATATGCAGGTTTCCCAACAGACACGTAAACAAGATCACGCTTGTCTAATCATTACAGAGCCCCATTCACAAACTCACAGCTCCACTCCAGTTTTCACTCCCTACTCTTAAGTACTAGCACATAACCATGAGTCAGGGATTACCACTTATCTGACATAAGTATGTAACATGAAAAAAGGTCTTATCTACAAGCAGAAGGTCTTATCTAAAAGCAACTTGTATTAAACAACATTCTGCAGAGAGAAAAAATTTTTCAAAAAAAATACTGTAATTAGTGTCTTAACAAGGCCTGAGAAGACAAAAACCAAAAAGGTATACTTTGAGAAAAATAATCAACTTTAATAAACCTAAAATCTGAATGCAAGAATGAAAACCTCAACAAAAAGGACTGAAGAATTAAGTTCAGAAAATTTCTCAGCAAGTAGCATGAAATGATGAAGACTGGAAGAGGAATTCAGGAAGACACTTTCTGGAAATCCAACACTCAGATAATGGGATTTCCAGACACCACAAAGAAAACAGAGGACAGAAAGTCATCAGTGAAAGAATTCAAGAATATTCCCCCAGCGGGACAGGAGCTTCTAGATAGAAAGGGCCACTAGGTTCCCAGCACAATGGTTGTAATCATCCCACACCAAGGGACCAAGGGCTATCATAAGATTTCAGAACACAGTGAAAGAGATATCAAATTATCTGTTTAATACATCCCTTTTATGTCCTTAAAATAAGGTTTTCAGTGGGCTCTGGATTGTTCTCCCCAACCTACCAGACAGAGCAACGTGTTCTCTTTCCAGGAGAAGAAACTGGTGAGGAAGAGCAAGATGTGAGGAATGTTACTAGAACCATGGCAAAAAGGCAGTAGAGTTCTCCTTTCCTTCCCCTGTACAGCGTCTCTCATTACCAAGTCATCCATGTGTCTCCTCACTGATTTTTATCTCTTGAGCCATCAATTACTGAGACAGTGGGGTTAAAATCCCCCAGTGACTGTGGATATGTCCCATTTATTTTATCCAATTATTCTGCTTTATAAATATTTCTTTTCTTTGAGAATGTTAAAGGTAACTTAGGCTCAGAATTAGGTGTTGAATTATTTTTCTTGTCATTAGGTAATGAACTTCTTTTTCCTTTTTAATACTTAAAACCATTTTATTTTTTTATTCATACAATGACATCAGCTTTCTTTTGCTTGTTATTTGCTTGGAGTATATTTTTGCAAGCATTTACTCTCACCCTTGCTGTATCATTGTATTTTGCCGTGCCACAAGATTTTTTTTTAATCCGAACTGAGCGCCTGTTCTCTGATTTTCGTTCATGTCATTTAAAGATTACTAAATTATTTGCTTATGGTTTTAACATCTGATTTTGTGTTTTCTATTTGCCAGACATTTTTGTTTGTGTGGTTGTTCTTTCCTGACTTCTATTAGATTTCATGGATCCCCTTTTCCTCAGTGGATTAGGAACATATGTATTCCATATTAATTATTTGCTAAGAGTTGAATTTTTTACATTCATTTAAATACATCGTTGTCTTGACAGAAACTAAAGTTAATTAATATTTCTCACTTCCCAAATATACAAACACTTTAGAATGTTTTGATGATTATTTGCATGTATTTCAATCATACCCTGTTTCTAACACTCTAAATTAGTCATCTGTTGTTTTTTCAACTAACACACTTACATACAGTAATCTACATGTTTGCCAATTGCTTTGGTCAGTACTGTAACTTCAACCCATTCCTTCATCAGTCTGTTTCTTGGATTTTTACATATACTTTTTATTAATGTATTTAGAATTGTTTAGGGAGGGTTAAAAACATTACTCATTGTTAAAAACCTTTATTTCTTCCACATAGTTTAACTTCGTATACAATTCTGTATCCCTTCGTGTTTAGAATGAACTTTTCTTATTCTAGTATCTAGTATTGCTCTTGAAAATTAATCTAATTATCTTGTTGTTGTTGTTGTTGTTAAGTGCAATCTGTCTTTTCCCTGGATACTTTGTTTTCTTTTGGGGGACTTCAGGGAAGACAGCAGAATATAAAGACCCTAAACTCACCTTGTCCCATGGATACAACTAGATAACACTCACATCATTGTAAATAACTGAGAAAATGACCCAAAGACTTGCAGAACAAACACTACAACTAAATGTAGATGGGAGGCCACACTGAAGAGGGTAGGAAGTGTGGAGACGTAGTGGAGAGTTAAGCCCCATCGGTCTAGCCACAGGAAGGAGGGAGCCACGGGCATGGAGAGAGGTAAGAAACAGACTCTCACACCAAGGAGCCTGCATAGGAAAGATAAATCCTCACAGCATTTGGCTTTGAAAACCAAGCGGCTGAATTTTGTGAATTCTTACAACCAGTGGGACGTAAAGCCTGGAACTTTAAAAATCAGCAGACTCAGTCTGGGAGAGCCCAGAGGGTGATAGGAAGCTGAGTCCGTGCCCTGAAAGAACATGACAAACAGCCCGCGGAGATACAACATAGAAGCAGCAGTTTGAAAAACACAGGGGGCATACAGGAAAGAGTTATTTACTAATCTCAGAGTTCCCTGAAGGACTTCTCCAGGAGCAAAGGAGCTGGCAGCCACCATTTCCCTCTCCTGCCCCCCAGCATAAACACATGGTCACCCGCAGTAACCAGCACAGCACCAGCATTCACTACCTAATTTGCTTACATCATGCTCTGCCCCTCCCAGCAGGGCCTGCCTCAGTCCTCACGCTGTAGGTCTTCTTCTCTAAAAGACCTGTGCAAAACCTGCCAACACTGAGTCTCTCACCTGCACACTTTGCAGGGCTTCGGTCCAGGTGGCAGCACCTGGTCACCTCCCACTGAGGGCACACGCACCTCACCCATGCACACTTTGCAAAGTGGCTCCAGTCAGCTCAAGTCTCAGTAGCAGCTGGGCATCTCCAATGGAAGAGACCAGTGTCACCTTGTTAAAAATGCATGCCCTGCCCACTACTTTCAAAAGCAGGAGACATAATTGACTTTCCTAACACACAGAAATAGACACAGAGAGTTAGACAAAGGGAGGAGACAGAGAAATACGTCCCAAATGAAAGAACAAGACAAAATCACAGCAAAATATGTAAGTGCAACAGAGATAATATGCCTGATAGGAGTTTAAAGTAAAGATAGACATTTATTTGTCTAGATTAGTCTTCTGAGGTAAAGGAAATAAAAGCAAAAATAAACTAGTGAGACTACAGCAAAATAAAAAGTTTCTGCACAGAAAAGGAAAAAGAGTAGGTTTACTGAATAGGAGAAGATATTTGTAAATGACCTATCTGATAGAGGGTGAGTATCCAAAATATATAAGGAACTTACATAAATCAACAAGAAAAAAAAAACAATCTAATTAAAAAGGGGCAGAGGACATGAACAGATATTCCTCCAAAGAAGACATATAGATGGCAACAGGTTCAAAAAAGATGCTCAGCATCACTCATCCTCAGGGAAATGCAAATCAAAACCTCAATGAGCTATCACCTTATATCGGTCAGAATGATTAGTATCAAAAAGATAAGAAATAACAAGCGTTTGCAAGGACATGGAGAAAAAGGAACCTTTGTGCACTGTTGGCGAGAATGCAAACTGGTGTAGCCACTACGGAAAACTGTACTGAGGTTCCTCAAAAAATTAAAAATAGAATTAGCCTATGATCTAGGAATGGCACTAATGGGTATTTACCCAAAGAATATGAACTAATTTGAAGGGCTATATGCACCCTTATGTTATTGCAGCATTATCTATAATAGGCCAACTATGGAAATAGCTCAAGTGTCCATCTATAGATGAATAGCTAAAGAAGAAGTGGTATATATACTCAGCGGAATATTATTCAGCTATCAAAAAAGAATGAAATCTTACCATTGGCAAAAACACGGTTGGATTTCGAGAGTATAATGCCAAGCAAAAGAAGTCAGTCAGAGAAAGGCAAATACCATTTGATTTCACTCATATGTGGAATTTAAGAAACAAAACAAAGGATCAAAAAGAGAAAGAGAGAGAGAAATAAACAAAAAAGCAGACTCAAATATAGAGAATAATTAGATGGCTACCAGAGGTGAGGTAGAGGGTGGATGGGTAAAATAGGCAAAGAGGATAAGAGTACACTTAACCTGATAAGCACTGAGTAATGTATACAGTTGTTGAATCACTATATTGTACAGCTGTAACTAATATAACACCGTATGTTAACTACACCAGAATTAAAATTTTAAAGAAGTGAATGAATTTGAGGAACTAAATAGACAGTATTCCAAGGAGACATACAAATGGCCAACAGGTACATGAGAAAGTGAGAAATCTAGGTGCTAAACATCATTAATCATCAGATAAATGAAAATCAAAACTGCTATGAGATGCCACCTCACGCCCATCAGGATGGCTACTATCATAAACAAAAAACAAATGTTGGTAAGAGTGTGGAGAAAGGGGAATTCTTGTGCACTGTTAGCAGGAATATAAATTGGTTCACAAACGATGGAAATAATGTAGAATTCCTTACAATATTAAACACAGGACTACCATAAGATCCAGCAATCCCAGGGTTATATATCCTTGGGTATATAACCAAAAGAAATTAAAACAGCATCTCAGAGAAATATCTGTACTCTCATATTCATTGTCTCATTATTCACAACAGTCAAGATAAGGAAACTGCCTGAGTCCATCACTGGGAAACTATGTGGTGTATATACACAAAATGCAATATTCAGCCATGAGAAACAAGAAAACCTTGCCATTTGTGACAAACTGGATGAATCTTGAGGGCATTATGGCTAAGTGAAATAACTCAGAGAAAAACAAATACTGTAGATCATTTATGTGTAATATCTAATAAAGCCTAAACTCTTTTCCTAAGTAGAAGGATGGTTACCAGGGGCTAGGGGTGGGTGAGGGTGAGGGAAATGGAGGGATATTGGTCAAAGATGCAAACTTCCAGGTATAAGATGAATAAGCTTTGGTGATCTAGTGTGCAGCATGATGATTATCACTATAATACTATATTATATACTTGAAAGTCACTGAGAGATTAGATCTAAAATGCTCTCACCACAAAAAAGAAATGGTAATTATGTGACACGATGAAGAGGTTACCTAAAACTGTGGTGGAATCATTTGCAATATTTAAGTATTTCTTTTTTTTCTTTTTTTTTAAATTTTTTTAACGTTTATTTATTTTTGCGAGAGACATAGCATGAGCAGAGGAGGGGCAGAGAGAGAGGAAGACACAGAATCAGAAGCAGTTTCCGGGCTCCGAGCGGTCAGCACAGAGCCCGATGTGAGGCTCGAACTCACAAACTGTGAGATCATGACCTGAGCTTAAATCGGACACTCAACCGACCGAGCCACCCAGGTGCCCCAATATTTAAGTATTTCAAGTCAACACGTTGTATACCTCAAACTTACACAATGTTATATGTCAATTACATCTCATTAAAAACTAAGTTGGAGAAACATTTTTTATAGTTTTTTAATTTTCTGTACTTGATTATGTTACCGATTTATTCTTTCACCTAATTATTACTAAATGCCTACTAAGTGAACACAGAAAGTGGTGAGGGATACCCTGCTCTCAAAGAAAGGCAGCTATAGGGGCACCTGGTGGCTCAGTTGGTTAAGTGTCTGACTCTTGATTTGGGCTCACATCATGATCTCACGGTTGCTGAATTCGGCCCCGACTCTGGCTCTGTGCTGACAGTGCGCTGACAGCATGGAGCCTGTTTGGAGTTCTGTCTCTCTCTTTCTCTCTCTGCCCCTCTCTCTCTCTCTCTCAAAATAAACAAATTTAAAAAAAAGAAAAAGGCAGCTATAGACTACCAGTTTCAAAAAGCGTTAAAGATTATGAAAGTATATGTATCAAATTATATCAAAATTTTTTTCTGCACCAATAAGTCCTGCTTTTTGAATCATTTGCAATAATGGATACACTTAGTTTTCTTAACCCAAGTTACTACTAGTGGACATTAAATTACTTTTTATTCACATTGCCCAGATTAATATTTTGTGAACAAATATGTACATATTTTCTTAATTATTCCCAAAAAATTGACTCGAATTATTGGTTTGAGGTAACATATATTTTAAACATTTAGATAATTTGATAAATGCCCTAAAACAGGGATTGTATCCTTGACAAAACTGGCTATTATCTCCTCTCTGTCTCACCTTTGTCACTACTTATGAGATAACGGGCATTTTATCGTGTGTGAGATTATATTTATTTGCTTTGCAGTAAAGAAGTCTTTGATTTTTTCTTAAAAATCATTAACCTTTCATCTTGTAAATATCCATTTACTTCCTTTTGCCTTTTACCTATTGGGATTTTTGTTGTTTTCATAGGGATTGTGAGAACTCTGTGTTAAAGACATCATCCTTTTGCTACAATATACACCTGAAATATTTTCTCGACTTCACTATTTGTCCCCTCACTACATTTTTATGATGTCTCATGATGCGCAGAGATTTTTTAAGAAAGTTAAAGCTATTAATCTTTTATAGAGTTGGCCTAAAAATCTATATGCCTTTCCCCATCTACACATATATTTGTAAAACCAATCTGTATGATTTGTCTGCTTCTTTGCTATTTATACTTAAGTCTTTGGTCTCCTAGGCCCTTAAAGAATGCTGTGAGATAAATATCTAGCTTATTTTCTAAATATTTAATCAATTAGCCAGCACAGTATTTGGACAAACTCTCCTTTCTCACTGAAAATGCTGACATTTCAAAGTTCTGTAAAACAGAAGTCATGTCTAACGTCATCCAGCCAGACTGTGGTAGAGCCAATGTTTGACTGCAAGTTCAATGCTTTGATTGTGTAGTGGCAAAGAGCATGGTGCCGGGATCAAAGAGAACCACATTTGACTGGGACACACCTGGGATTTAGCTACAACCATGCTACCTTGCATAAACTACTGTTTCTGCTCCCAAACTGTAGAGGAGGGAAACGATTCTACCTACCTCAATCTGCTTGTTGAGAATCAGCCACCCATTTTATTCATTCAATGATATTTACTAAAAGCATACTACCTACTAGACTATTTTAGATCATTTCTACAGGCAAATTATTTTGATTTTGTTGAATTCAAATAATGACCGATAGCACCATTTCCAACATTCAAATCTGTCCTACACTCTTACCATTGGTAGAAAAGGCACCTGGTGTGGTTTTGTTTGTTTGTTTTTTAAGAATCACCAAAGTCGGAAGAGAACCCCTGTAAATGAATGGTATATGTTCGGTCTCCAACACAGTGTCTGACAGAGAGGTAGCAGACAGTAAATTTTGTAAATGAGTGACTAAATTAAGAATTCTTGCCCATGTGATTTTCCTTATTAAAAAATAGAGAATAAAATATCTTTAAACATAGTCTTCATTTTTCAGTGAAGCTAAGAAAATTTTTCAAGTATGTGGATAGATGAAATGGAGAGAGAGGAAAAAATACCCACATTCCCCTGTTTCGAGGAAAAGACTGGCATATGCATGACAAAAAAAGAAGCTACAATCCTCTCAGGTTCATTGTGCCATTTTGATTCAACATGGTTTACTTGCCACATAAATTCTAACCTTGAGTACTTCCAGTTGTTTGATTAATACAGCAAAAGAAGTACATAATCAGCCATCCCAGATCAAGGAAGGAAAATACACACACACACACACACACACACACACACACACACACACACATTCTGGGTTCTGTCCTTCTGTGTTCCCAAGTTAAATGTTAATTTCTTGGTGGCCAGTAAAGTGCTTGTGCACAGCAAGAGGTCAGAACACAGGCTGGGTCTGGACTTGTGGATTAGACACCTGGTTCCGCTGTTCACATGTTACTTAACCTCCCAGTGTCTCAGTATCCTTATCTGTAACAACAGGCACAGTAACAGTGCCTACTACAAGGGGCTGTCATGAGAATTAAGTAAGTTAAGATGTGTAAAGTGTTTGGAACAATAGTGGCACCATAGCATGTGCTCTATAGATATCGCAAATAAATTAATACATGACACTTCCTTAGCGGAGCTTTTTTCTAAGTTACATCCCTTTACATACTTCATAGCACTAACCATCACGCATGGACAAATTTTAATATTACATTTATTGTTATAACAATATGACTGTGTTCCCTCAGGGACAGAACTAGGAGTTCACTGGCATCTTATATATTGCTATTATGCCTTAAAAAATTATTCAAAGATTATTTTGCTTCCTTTAATACATTAATGTAAGAAATTCCCAAACTAATTTTTTTTCTTTTATGGGTTTTTGGTTAAGCTTTAGTATAATTTACAAGCTTAATTAAATTCCTGTAAGAAAACAATCATTGCATCAAATAATTGTGGGGCTAGCCTTCTTGGCACACTCAGATTTCTTAACAGATGTCAAGACCACATTGTGATTTGATCCAAAACTGCAGCCTTGACTGAAAGGCTCTTGAAGGAATCTTTAATTGTTGTCATATAACTCTTATCTCAAGGGTCCATCAGCCTTAGAACTATCACATTTATTAATAACATCTCTACCTCAGATGTTAAAATGACATCTGATTGAAGGTGGGCAATCCCTCCTGGCACTGCCTGACTTGCAGACATAAGATTGAACATCTTTCTACATCTACATCATTTCTAACACCTTTCTACTTATTTTTACTCATCATGATACCCCTGAATCCAGACCAGTACCTAGCTTCTGAATCAATGAAGCTCAAAAAGGCATAAGAAAGTTACTGATGAATCCAACCCAGGTACCTCTTCATAGTACTTTAAAAAAGAAAAGTAAATCCATTCAAGCTCAAATTTATACAGTTATCTTGGAAAAAAATTTTTTTCATTGCCTAAAGTCCTCATAGCTCCTTGTTAAGTTCTGGCCATAACAAGTATAAACCCATGACTAAAATATTCACATTCCATTTCCTATTAAAAAAATGAATCCCTAGTTTATTCATCTTGCCTAATGACACAGAAGGGCAAAACAGGTACCCAAATAATGAATAATAATGTTAGATCTCAGACTGTAAAATCAATATGTCAGATCAGTAGAGCTGTGCTTTGTTTTAATGTTCTTATCCCTGAGTGCAGTAGAGCTTTACCTTCTGAATTATATATATGTATTGACCTAATTATGTAAATATTGACTTTTCCTTATATGAGGATTTTTTGCCAATCCACTGTAATTATGATGTCAATATTTGTGGCTGTAGTAACATTGAATTTAAACTTTATTAATTGTGACTGATAGGGGCATGCCATGAGATATTTCAGGTGGCCACGTGGTCTCAGAACATTGGTGGTAATACAAAAGTGATGTCAATACTTCCCTACATATATTGTAGTAAGGTAAACTTCTTTAAGAAGATGACTATTTCAGGGTGCCTGGGTGGCTCAGTTAAGTGTCTGGCTCTTGATTTTGGCTCAGTTCACGATTTCATGATTCCTGAGTTTGAGCCCCATATTGGTCTCTCTACCAATAGCATGAAGCATGCTTGAGATACTCTCTCTCTCTCTCTGCTCCTCCTCTGCTCACTCTGCCTCTCTCTCAAAAATAAACTTTAAAAAAAGATGAGTATTTCACCCCAAATAATCTGGGGCTGGTCTCCACAGCTTGTCAGGTTTCATAACACAGACAAGTAATAACCAAGATGCACCTGGATCTTGGTCTTTAATTTGGGCCATTTTTTTAAAAAATCAAACATTCATTCCTAACTTTAATCCCCACCCTATTAACAAATTCTTTGATCTTTTGACAGATGTTTACACCTCCATCCCCACAGCTGTGTATGTGTATAAAGGATATCATTTAGTATTTGTTATTCTTTGATATTTTTCCAATAAGGACCCTATGCATAGTTAAGTCTAAAACAAAATACAATCTGTATAAATTCGACATTTTAAAAATGTCCTAATTATTTCTCCTTACATGGTTTTATTTTCACTAGAAATCTTTCACACAGTTACCAGAATTATTACATCTCTGTAATAATAAGGTACGGCAAGCAATAGTGCCGTACCTCGGGACATTTTAATTAAATTTTTTTGTAACCAATCAATGACATTAGAAAATATTCCAAATGCTTTAAAAAAAGCCAGAGACCTTTTTGAGAACTCCAACTCAAGGGCCTGTACTCTCCAATTTAAGAACAGAAGTACCTGTGTCACATTATTCATTTAGAGTTAGGCAAACACATGGGGAATGCTATGAAAATACTATGGTATCCACATTTTGAGTTTAAGAGCTGTTCTAGGGGTGCCTGGGTGGCTCAGTACGTTGAGTGTCTGACTTTGGCTCGGGTCATGATCTTGTGGTTCGTGAGTTCAAGCGTGGCATCCGGCTCTGTGCTGACAGGGCAGAGCCCACTTCAGATCCTCTGTCCCCCTCCCTCTGCCCCTCCCCTGCTCGCGCTCTCTCAAAACTAAATAAACATTTTTTAAAAAAGCCATTCTAGACACATCATGGTGAGGTGGTCATGCATTATCATGTGTTTTCTTATTTGCTTCTGCAGGGATGCCAGAGGAGATGAACCTCAGTGATGTAAAGCAGATCCATCAGACAGGCGGAAGTAGTACTTTAGATACAGCTGGATCAGGATGTTCAGCAGCGACTGATTCCATGGCATTTATGCTGATGGGTGCGGTGATGTTACTTCCTTGGCTTTAGTAACTGAACCCTTCCACCCTGACACACCTGTCTTATTGGTATCTTGATTTCCCCCCGTCTTCATCTGACTGGAATAAAAAATCTTTTCGAATGTAACAATTATATTTATGAAAAGGTATGTCACACTAACTTCTTATAAGCCAAGGGGGAACGTTCACAAATTATCTAAAAATGATAGACTGTTTGAAAACATGTCTTCTATGATTCTAACTTAAATCTTCTTAAATTCTAACACATTAAACCTGCAAATGTGAAGAGCACAGAAGTGACTTTGAATAAGAAGGATTCAGTATACCTGTAATTTTGCCATCTTTGATTCTTATCCCTTTTATCAAAGAAAAATGTCTTAAATGGAAAGTATATTTGCAGAACAATGAAAACAATACATAGTGTTTCTTAAAATACTGGAATTAGAATTCCATTAAATGAATCAAAACAAATGATGGCAAGTAGTATGCATGAATTTTCAAGAGATTCTTCCATTTTTGCAAGCTATATGAAGAAATTACTTGAAGTCTGTAAGTTATAGAGTAGATTGTTGAGGAGCATTTCATGTAATTTCATTGAAGAAGCTTGATAAATTTTATCCACTGTAACTTAGCCACTGACAAACCTTAAGCTGAGTATTTTGGTAGCATCTGATCTATAGTCTATTATATTCAAAGTGCATCTTTGGTATTGTGGCTTCGCTCCCTCTCTTTGCCAAATGGATTTAGCCATGTTGCAAGCACACACCTGCTCTGGGAATATCTCTAAGAAAGCCATTAATTATTTAGTAGAAAGTTTGAAAAATGATATATTCATCCATTCTCAAAATATTCTTTGCTATTTTTTTAATCTTGATATTAACCATTTGACTATCTGTACATTTCTAAGGTTCCTATGAATACCTAAAGGCATGTACTAATACAGAAAATGTAGCTTACAATACTTCAGCTCTTTTTCCATTTGCACATTAGCAGAACTGCTAATCCACAGTCCTTGATTTCCCAGTTGTGATAAGATGCCTCAGCAGGCACCAATTAGCATAGGTCTATCATTATACTTAAGGAAGAGATAAGTCAGATTTTATTAAGAAGCATCATGTCCAGTTGACAGCCAAAAATATTATTACAAAGTGACAATAGGAAAGAGAAGTGCTAAATTTGTAAAAATGTTTAAAAATCAAAAGGAGTTGAAATGACCTCTGAGAAGAAGTCAAAGAAGACTCAATCGACAGCAAATATTTGCAAGGCGAAATCAATCTCTCCAAATCAGGAAATATTACATGATCAAACCATGTTCTCTCCTGGGTTCTAAGTTAACTGAATGATCTGACAATGGTCAATTTAAACTATGATATGTTTAAACTGCCAGATCATATTTTATTGTCTGTTTAAACATACCTCAGAGCTATGTTACTCCACCTGCCAATTCTGGCTGTCATTTTCCTAGGCTTTCATTCCAAATCATAATATTTATTCCATGATCTACTTGGTTTATAACTCATTTGCACCACCATGCTCCACGAATTATAAACTTAAACATATATTTGGCTACTCTTTATTTAAGCTTAGCTCATTATTTAAACAACTCAAACAGGTAATATGAAGTCACCCATTTGTGACACTTCAGCCCAAGTCATGACTGGTTTGCTCTGGCAAGACTTCTGCCCCAACCTTACCGGAATTTGGAAGACAAACTTAAGGGATGGTTCAGCAGACTTAGATGTTTCTGGATTAAATTCCATCATAGGAGGTAATTTTAGATACGGCAGGAAATGGAGAAAAGCAGAGTGGTTACAAAGTCAGTAGTATGAATGAATATTTTTTATCAGCTAAATTTTATATACTCAAATGAATGTTGTCTACCTCCAGGCAGGCACTTTGGAGACCATACGTATCACAGGAGTGCTACTCTAGCTTCAACTATGTGGAGGCTTTCAGAATTCCTTTAAGAACCTGAGGCATATTTTCTAATATTCTCAATGAGGATATTCATTCTTTAATATTCTACTCCATAGCACTGTACCTTGGCACAGGTCTTTATAATTTAAAAAGCTCGTTCAGATGGAATGGAGTATCACATTTGACCTTTCTCAGCCCTCAAAGATGGGCTCAATTTTTAGCCAAATAAAAACAGAAATATTTGAGGTTTGTGGTGTTTTTTTAATATGACTCAGAATTTGTATCTGGAGAATTTTCCTAAGTCTAAAACACTTTGAACAATGGTAAGATTGTTAGACTATGTGTCTACTTTCTCAGATGACTGAAAGGATAACATTCAAGTGAATATACAGATTTTAAAATATCGCTTGCTTTATAGTCACATATTATGCTTTGATCATTGAAACAAAGGCTTTTTCTTGAATTTGAGTTATTTTTATATAAATTCAAGTGATCCTAGAACAATCTAGTGTTTTACATGTATTAGGGAATAATCAGCGAACAATCTGAGCTAACATTTACATGGCCCTTCCTCTCTACAGCACCACGATCAGTGCTTCTGTACACAGTCTCCTTTGGTCCTCCCCAAAACATTATCACCTCTACTGTACCAAGGAGAAAAACTGAAGCATACAAACATTATATAATTTGTCTGGTGTCATACAACTCATCACAGTAGAATCCAATGGGCAAACATAATGTCTCTGAACAGCATACATTCCTGGTTCAAAGATAGGATCACTCTGTAATAGTAGTAAATCTTCAAACTAGGATTTAGAAAACAAATACAATTGACTATATAATTATAATTGTAAAATTATCAAACTACATATTAATGCAAAAGCATCAAGAAAAGGAAATGTAAACATGAACTTTTTTCATTACCAGTCATTGCCCTCCCACATGTGGAAATCTCATTTGAACACAACAACCCCCAAGATAAATCAGCTGCCAAAAATGAGAAAAAAAAATACACAAATTTTACAACTATCATGGAATCATGAAATTTCTGTGAAACTGAAGGGTATAAAATATTTCTTTGGCCACAAGGCACAGAATGGCATAAAAAATAGGAAGGGCAGAATGTTATACTTAAGGTCCTAGATTTGCCTTTTTATCCTCTATTTGTTCAGGAATGTTTTATCAATGAAATAATGTCTGGAGTGTTCTCTTGTTATTAAAGGATAGAAGTTAATAAGCTATTTCCTCCCGAACAGATTTCTGAAGTGCTTAGTGATGATGCTTTGAAAAGGATTCAATTGGTTTATTGCTAATTGTTTTCAAACACTTAAAATATTGTTTCTATCATCATAGCTCTTCAGGTACAATAAAAATTGTTTCTTCTTGAATGAATGAATTCAATCTAGACTTCTGTTATTCTATGAGACATTCACAGGGCAGTCTGTGATAACAGTATTTCTTTATGTTGCAAACTTTAGTATCCTATATAATTACATGGGTTGTATGAAATTTCAGAAATAATTCTTAATGTTGTTAGGTATGACTTTGAGCATATCAAGTTTTTGTTTAAGTGAAGATTGTTGTGTATTAATTATTTCTGATTAAAATACAGATAAAACAGTTCTCAGATTGCAAGTATGCTTTCTTTGCCTTTGCTAGAATTCCATGGTGAGTGAATTGGCATTATAATGCAGTTCTTAAACTATTCTGCCTTCATGTGCAGAAAAATACTAAAGAATTTTTTTTACAGTATAATTTATATCTTCATAGTAGCAACAACAATAACATTTGTAACAAGGTGGGGTGGGTTGAATATTTCTGGATAAATTTGCAAGCATAGGATTCAAGAGTATCTCACCTTCCTGCATTTATCAATTGTTACTCTAGAATCATTTTCACCATCAAGTATATGAGAAGATCCCACATCCTACCTTCCCCCCAAATTTTTACTTTGGCTATAACAAACAGCAAGGGAAAGAGGAGATAGAGGAATTTGAAATTCTACAAAATTAAAAACAGAATAGTAAATATTTAAGGATCAAGAATTCATTGGAGACAAAAGGAGTAGGATTGACCCATAGGAATTATTTGAGTAACCTGGTAAGTAAATTACTCAATTCCTACTTCTATGACTTTCCATGCCTACTTCTGAGAAGCACTGAACTAGGAGAAAGGAAGCATCTCAGAAGGAAAGCAACAGGGAGGGATCTCTGATTTTCCCAAGGCTACCTGGTGAAGGCCACCAACAATAGAAAGAAACAAAGCCCAATTGCAAAACAAGTGCTGTGAGCAGTACAGTGTAGGCACCTGTTGTATCCTATCTCTTTAAGAAATCTAGGCACTGACCAGGTAAAGAATTTTCAACATCAGCAGTTTCTTCAGAAAGAGGTTGAGAGACCCACAAAGAAAATCAAGAGTCCAACTCCATAATTGTGGTCAACATTGTCAAAGACTTCCAGAATACAATTTACAAATCACGGTCTTTTTCCAACTCACTTGCATTCCCACTGCTCAACCTGCTGCCCACATACACATTCTCACACCCCACACACATTTTCTTGCTGTTCTATTTCTGTTTTGGTTTCTTACCTATAAAATTGAGTTAAGTGTATCTTACTCGCGGAGTCAGAGGACTAGATTATGCAACACTTTAAGAATCCTCCTTTCCCAGTATATGCCTTAATAATTCATGTTTGTTCTTTTCCCATTAAGCCTTCTGTTCAAAGGCACATGTTCCCAGGATGCAACAGTGACAAAATATTTAGTTATGGATTCCGCCTGTGGATAAGCTTTTGATATGTAAACAGAGCATCAAGAAGGAAGTTTGAAAGCGAGTAAGTAGAATTTAGGCAGGGGAAACAGGGAAAGTACAGGAGAACCCTTCCTGCCTGGTTTCATGCTTCAAGTTTTGCTTAGGTCCATCCTGGCTACAAGGTTATTGGTTGAAAGTATATTTCAAAACACATATTGGGATTTAGTGAGTAGTCTTTCTTTCATTCATCTTAAAGGTATGCCATCCCTGACCCAAAATTAAAAACCCTCAACCTTCCCATACTGCTTGAAATTGTACTTGACTGTCATGTTCATCTGCCATGTTGGTGACTGCCCCATGGAATACAGCACAGCCCAAGTGGAGGTGAGAACCAACTGCCAATAAGCAAGCTGTGTGTTGCTCAATATTGCACTAAAAGTCACTACCAGCTCAGTATTTCTGAGAGGCAAAGTCACTTCCTTAAGTACATATTGCTAATAAGTGATGAAGTAGGTATTCTAAATTGAGCCAAACCTCAAAATCCTTCTTTCTACATACCATTTCATATTCCACAGGCTCAAAAAACCCTTGATCGGTCAGTTGATTAGGTTGGGCAATTCGTAGGTTTTACAAGGTATTTTTAAGTTTTCCCTTGTTACATTTACTTTTTATTCTCATCTAGTCTTTCAGATATTTTTTTTCTTTTCTGTTGTCTTTCTTTCATCTCCGATTTAGCTCTGGTAGTAAGGTGAGCTTCCTGAAGAGATTCCATATGCTAGGTGTCCTAGTGTGGCCATCTGATGGAGAGATTGGCTCAATCCCTGACTCACAATCATCCAAAAATGCTGGGGAGACCAGAACAAACACGGCTTCGAAGGTTTTCATACTAATTTTCTGTATGACCTCCAACAACTCCCATACCGTCTTTGAACTTCAACTACGTGCTTGAGCTAAATGAGCAATAAATTCTCTTCTGGGTTTCTAGTCTTAAAACAGGGAACACTGAGGCAGCAATACCGAACATTAATTTACTTGATGTCTTATAACCTATTATTAGTTAATATCTAAAAGGTGCTTTAAAAGAGGAGTGGATAAAATGTAATTTTAGTTACAACTTTACGCATGTGTTTTTAATTCTAATTTTATCACAGCTAGAGATGTAGCTGTTCTACCTAAGATTGAGAGGAATAATCTTTTTATAAGTCAAGGGAAGAATAGCTAGAACAAAAGTTCTTCAGCTTTCCCTTAATGGATAGGACAATATGCTTGAGCAAAGAAATCTATCCTGTCACTAAATACTTAGCAACTAATTGCTTTTTGTTCTAGCTAATTTACAGGAGGTTGGATCTGGCGCCTTCACTAATTCAACTGTGGTGTCTGACAAAATTTAAAAACAAATAATACATAGAGTGACAACCATCGAGAGATACAGAAAGACAAAAGGGTGTGGAAGTAAGAGATGAAGTTATAAAAGTTAGTTTGCCAGTGGTTTCTCTTCTCGCAGATTTTCCCAGGAGACCCTTTTAAATAGGCCTAAACAAATGTTGTTGCCTCTGATGATTTATTGCAGAACAAGCTGACAGAGCATAGAAGCATGTTATCTGGTCCCCTGTAGTGCAGGGGCTAATTCTGAAAATGAAGAAAGACCAGAAGTGCGGCAGTGGGAGAAAATGCTCTCTATCACTCAGCAAGTAAGCAGATGGAAGCTTGGAATCACAGCTTATTTTAAAATATAGCCCTTTAAACATGGTGTGTTTGTCATTTTAGTATTTTGTTCTTCATTTATAAAAAAAATTAATGAGAACCTAAAAATTTCATCACAGATGGCCAACTGCAATAAATTTATAATAAATATTTGTACTTAGCTACTATTTTAGCTACACGTCTATTACAGTATGGGAGTAATTGAATGTAAATACATCCACATATATACACATTTATCTCTATTTATGTATCTATAAAATACCCACCACACACACTCATGTGTATACTGTTGATTGTTGTTTTCGTGTTTATGCTTTATAAACATCTATAAAACTTTCCTTATGTCAATTATTTCTGGCTTTTTAAAGCTTGAGAAGGCCAACAAAAAAATAACTTTTTTCAAATTGCTACTTATTATTTTTCTATATGGACTTTCATTTTTAATTTGAAACAGATCAATATTAAACAGGGCTCTTACTGTACACAAGAGAATATATATGGCCATTGTACAAGATACACATGTTAAGTTGCATATTGGTGAAATCTTCACTTACACAGTCTTATATACACATTCTATTTTCCTTAAGAGACTGTTCCTCAAGGGAACAATGCAACAAACACAAATAGTTTTTGCTTCAAATGAACTAAAACCAAAATTTTTCCTTCAAATGAACTAAAAGATGCATGTTTGTAAATCCTAATATTCAATAGAAATTGCCCCATAACCACAGGGACTATACACACAGAAACAGGCAAATATATCACGTTGGGAGAGTATGCTTAGCCTGATTCTAAAGGTCACAAAAGATAAAGCATTTAGAGAAATTATAAAATCTTAATATTACCTTGACATTCATTAAAATAGTGAGATAAAATAATAGAGTTTCATAATATAATAGACATCATATGTAATAAAATAGAGAGTATTCAGGACACCTTGATAAATAACTTTCTAACGTATAGACCATCATTTTCAAATTTGCCAATAATTTACTTTGCAACATAGGAAATGTTTAATGTCACATTTAAAGTCATTAAAAAATGGTTGCCTGGGTGGCTCAGTTGGTTAACCATCTGACTCTTAATTTTGGCTCTGGCCATGATCACATGGTTCATGAGATGGAGCCTGGTGTCCTGCTTGGCACTCATGGCATGGAACCTGCTTGGGGTTCTCTGTCTCCCTCTCGCCCCATCCCCTCCATCTCAAAATTAAATAAACACACATTTAAAAAAAAATAAAGGCATTAAAAGAAACTTTTTTGCTACTATTATTGTTTTCTACTATATTATTTTTATTTGCAATCTTCAGATTTACCATCTCTATGCCAGATTGTAATTAGGTTATATCCTGAAACATGAAGATCAATAGAACATTTCCATGTTTATTTTAACTGGTAGTTCTATTGTGCTATAGCATATTCCAGACTTTAAAATAATGAGAAAATATGAATATATGAAATCCTTCTAAACATCTTCCCTTCGGAAGAGAGTTCTTTTATCCTATGTAAGACATAGGGACAAGTCAGCTGGAGTTGAAATATGTGATCTTTAATTCCTAGAGTTTTATTCTTGTCTCAAAATCCCAAGAGATGGTAGCTCTTTGTCTTCATTGGGCCTACAAACTTCTCTTATTCTTCTCTTATCAGCTAACTCTTGTTAAAACAGGGTCAATTGTCCTGTAAAACAGGAAACGTTTTGCAACTAAAGGATGGATTTCTCTGTAGAATAATAGAAAAAATAATTTAATGGTCAGTATATTCATAAATATTAGCTCATATAGTAACTATGAGCAATTTACATCCCTGTTGTCCTTTGAGACTGATCTGAAATACAAGATTTTCTAGAAAACCTTAATCAACCTTTGTTCTGATTAAAACAAAATGTGTCCATTGAAAATAGAAGAAACATCACCAAAAATTCTGTCAACCTGTTAATGTTTTGCTGCATTTTTAAAAATTTTGTGGAAATGCAGCTGTATAAAATATACACATATATATCCAGATACAGAGATCCACAAAGAAGACACAGATATATACATACACAAAAAGAGATAGAGGGAAGTAGTGATTATATTTTTACATTAATATTCAAAGATGAGACACTTTATGATACAATGATATGATGTTTCCTTTTAAGGGCATCTTTATTGCTTAATAATATATCATGAATTTTTCTGGGTCAGTAATTCTAAAAATTAAAATTGATTCAAAGTATCCTTCAAATGAATATCACATCCCTTAATCAATTCCCTATTGAACACTGAGTTATTGCCAATGTCATAAATAATGTTCTGATGAAAATCTTTACAAATTTTACACACCTCCATGATTATACTCTTAGATTAGTTCTTCTTCCTGAAGTTGGATAGGGAAAGGAGATACTTTATTCTACTTCGAATGACCACAATCACCAAGAACCAACCAAACAAATGATAAAGATACTAGTTATATTTTTCATAATAATTGGTCCTGTTATGTTTCATTGATTCCCCCTAATTAAAAGTAATTCTATTTTTAAAAAAACTTTTAATGTCTATTTATTATTTTGAGAGAGAGAGGGAGAGACAGAGTGTGAGCAGGGGAGACACAGAATCTGAAGCAGGCTCCAGGCTCTGAGCTGTCAGCACAGAGCCCGACGTGGGGCTTAAACTCCCAGACCGTGAGATCATGACCTGAGCCAAAGTCGGACGCTCAACTGACTGAGCCACCCAGGCGCCCCAGTAATTCTCTCTTTAAATCTACTTAATACAAAATTAGATTACAATCACTTGTGTATTTATCTTATTTTCTCAAGTAGATTAAAGGATATTAAGGGCTTTCTGAATCCTTTATGTTAGCATAGTCTTTAGAAATTAATAGATGTCCAAACATACATGTTGAATCAAATCTATTACAAGGAGACACAAAGAGTATGTATGTCCTAATTGATTAATCTTAGAACTTTTCCATCTCAAAACATCCCAAAAATATCCAAATTCCTGCCTATATCAAAGGAAATTTGGGGAACAAATTATATAAACATGTGAAAATATTTGTAAATAGAAAAATAATGCAGATTATAATCGCTATTGTTATAGCCAAATGGACTATTTGCTGGGGGTCCATACATTTTTCAGTATTTCACACCTTACCTTTTACAGTGAAGTATAACCTGAGAGATGTGAAACTCTGAAGATGTATCAGAAAAGATTTTATTAGACTGTGTATCTGCCAAGCACAGAGTCCTGTCTGATGAAAATCAAAATATGACCCTCTTCCCTTCACAGCTGACTGGATGGAGTAATCTAGGATTTCAATGTCCAATAGAAATGTAATATGAACCACATACAAAATTTAAAATTTCTTAGTAGCCATGCTTAAAAAAAAGACTAAAAAGATACAGCTGATATTAATTTATTACTATATTTTACTTAATCTACTATATATGAAATATTAATTTTTATATTATAATCAGTGTAAAAATCAGTGAGATATTTTCCCATTTTTGTACCAATTTTTTTTTGAAGTCTAGCTTGTGCTTCCTGTCCTGCACATCTCAGTTCAGACGCACCTTATCACGGTTGCCCAGCTAGTGGCTACTGTACTGCATAACACAGATACAGAAGTGGAGAAACCAAGGAACCTTCGGAAAAAATGATCATTAAGAAGGCAAAAACTTGAGTAGCCTCTCAGTCAAAACTCTGAAGCAAGAGAATACATATTAACCTGGAGACACGTCCTTTTCTTTGTGTATTAGCAAAACCTGTCCTTTTAAATACTGATAGGAACTGAAAATTACAAAAAAGAGAGGACTTTGAGAAGACAAAGATGCTCTTCTTGACCAAATTCTACTTAGTCTTTTCTGACTGCTCTTCTCAAATAGGTCCTAATTTTTGGGTTTCCATACTGGTTTCTGTGTTGTCCAATTTTAACAAGAATCCTACTAAGTCCGGTTAACCAGAATTCTCCATCAGTGCTATCTGGCCATCTTCAATATCTAACCAGACTCCTCATCCTTTACTCTTCCCCAAGTTGGTTCTGATCACCCTGGACTGCCTCAGCAAGAATTTTGTCAGATCACTTTATCAGAAATCCCCCATAGTCATGATGTTTTCTCTTATTAAATCCCCATCCATTGAAAAGAAATAATCCACTTTTCTCCTTGGCTATTAATTCCTACTTGGCCTTTTAGTCTGAATTGAACCCAAACTCTTTCCCCCCCTGGAAAGCCCCATTGAAGCGCTCCCTACAATTTATTGCAATAGTCCTCCCTGAATAAAGCCCTCCTTACAGTTTTAACAAGTGTCATGAATAATATTTTTCTTTAAAGTTTGGGATATTCAGAATGGCAGCATGAGGGACTCAGGGAAATGTTTCCAGGGTGAGGCATCTGTTACACTGGTCAAAGTTAGCATTGATAATCATTCAAATTCTCTGGAAATTGCTCAAAGGGTTTACACAAATTCAGAAGCATTTGTTTATCAAAATCTAAGGAAATTGAGTACAAACAATGTGAGGCAATGGCATTCCAGTTAGGACTGCATTCATCTCCCACAGGTAAGCCTTGAGAAACAACTCTTAGAACAGCAGCCACAGCTGAAAGACAGTTTTTACCTCACCACCACCCTGCTTTCTGCCATGGATGAGCTCTTCCAGACAGATTATACAGCCGGCCATCATCAGTAGATTCCACTGTTCACACAGCACCAATAGTGCTATATTGGCAGTGGCTACAGCCTGGTAGCAATTACATAAGAAAAAGAAATAGAAGACACCCAGATTGAAAAGAAAGAAGTAAAGGTATCTTCAATTACAAAGGACATGAACTTGTATGTATCTAAAGTATCCACTAAAAATATCAATATGAATGAGTTTGCAAGATGAATTATATTTCTATATCCTAACCATGAACAATCCAAAAAAGAAAGCACTTCCACTTAAAATAGCATCAAAAGGAATAAAGTACTTAGAAATAAATTTAACAAAATTAGGGTAAGACTTATACACAAACACTTCTATGCAAAACTATAAAATAGTATTGGAAGAAATTAAAGATCTGAATAACCGAGAAGATACCTTCTGTCCATGCACTGGAAGATTTCATATTATTAAAATGGAAATAGGGGCACCTGGGTGGCTCAATCAGCTAATATGGGTAGCTTTGAGCCTGGTTGGGATTCTCTCTCTCTCTCTCTCTCTCTCTCTCTCTCTCCCCCCCCCCCGCCGCTCCCCCACACACGTGCATGCTCTCTTGCTCTCTCAAAATAAGTAAACTTTTGAATAAATAAATAAAATGGAAATAATCTCCAAATTGATCTACAGATTCAATGCAATATCTATCAAAATCCCAGATGGCTTTTTGGCAGAAATTGACACACTGATCCTAAAACTCAAATGCAAATGCAAGAAACTTGAAAGACACAAAGAGCAAAGTTGAAAGTCTCATTCTTCCTAATTCCTAATTTCCAAGCATAGTGCAGAGTTATCAAGACATGTGGTACAAGCTTACAGACAAATGTGTAAATCAATGAAATAGAATTAAGAATCCAGATTTGAACTCCTATCTCACACCATTCACAAAAATTAACTTAAAGTGGATCATAAATATAGGAGCTAAAGCTAAGTAACTATAAGAAGAAAACCTGGGAGTAAATCTTTGTGACCTTGAATTGGGTGATGGTTTCTTTCATATGACACCAAAGGTACAAGCAACAAAATGTTAAATTGGACTTCATCAAAATTACAAGCTTTTGTGCCTCAAAGATCTCCAATAAGAAAGTGAATGGATGAAAATATTTGAAAATCATATACAGTATGTGATAAAAGACTTGTATTCAGAACATATGAAGAACACATATGACTCAAAAATACAGAGATATAGAACCTAATTTTAAAAAAAGAATCTGAACATTCTCTGAAGAATATATACAAATGGTCCATAAAACCATAAAAAGATGCTCAACATAATTAGTTGTTAGTCATTAGGGAAACGGAAATCAAAACCACAAGATACCACTTCATACTCACTAAAGTGGAAGAAAAATAATAAATGTTGGCAAGGATGTAAAGAAATTAGAACCCTCATGTGTGGCTGGTAAGAATGTAAAATCTCGCAGCCACTTTAGAAAACAGTTGGCCACTTCCTCAAAATCTTAAAACCTATGATGCAACAATTTTACTCTTAAGTATATACCAGAAAGAAATAAAATCCTATATCCACACAAAAATATATACATTGAGCCTTATTCATAATAACCAAATTGTAAAAACTATCCAAATAGCCATCAATTGATCACTAAAATATGGTGCATCCACACGATATTATTTGACAATAGAAAGTACTAAAATATTGATAAATCCTACAACATAGATGAACCTTGAAAGATTATGGTTAGTCAAAGAAGTTAATCACAAAAGACCACATATTGTATGGTTTCATTTTTATGAAATATCCAGGATAGGCAAATCCATGGAGACAGAAAGTAAATTAATGGCTGTCAGGAGGTTGGGGTTGAAGGAATGGGGAGGGTCATGAAAGTTTCTAAAATGGTTGCACACTCGGTGAATATATTCAAAACTGTCCATTTTAAATGAGTGAAGTTTATAGCATATAAAATATATTTCAATAAAGCTGTTGTAAAAAAAAAAGAAAAGGATTGAACAATTTGAATGTTTAAAAGATCAATACTTTCTTCCTGATTCAAAATTAGGGAAGATGTCAAGGTGAATCCTGACCAAGGCCTAATAGCAACATGCAGAAATCCCTGCCTCAAGAAATGAAATTCCCAAACCTCTGGGAAAAACCTAGAAAAGGAGGAGGAATGGGATTTCTGAGACACTGAGGTGGCAATTGCTAGAAGACCCCAAGGGAAAGAGTTGTGACCTAATTAAGTGTCTGTACGAATGTGTCAAAGATAGGCTGCTGAAAGTCTGTCAGTCTGGCATGATATCCCTTTACTGAGCTAACCCTGAGGAGAGAGATGATTTCCCCTGGAAAAACTACAATGACAATGACAGGAATCTCTAACTGCACCCAGGGCAGTTGAAGACACTTAATGCTTGGGACATAGCCGTTAAAGATAATGCTGCTTTTCAACACGTCTTCGCTGCTATCAACTGAAAGTTTATGCCTCCCCAAAATTCATATATTGAAACCTAGTCCTCAGGATGATGTTATTTGGAGGTGGGGCCTCTGGGATGTGACTAGGCCAGGAGGATGGAGCCTGCGTAAGTGGAATTAGTGCTTTTATAAAGTAGACTCCAGATTGCTCCCTTGCCTTCTTCTGCCATGTGAGCTTTCAGCAAAAAGATGTCCATCTATGAACCATAAGTAGCCTCTTGCCAGACACCAAATCTTCTAGCACCTTGATCTTAGACTTCCCAACCTCTGCAACTTTGAGAAATAAACTTCTGTTATTTTTAACCCACCTAGTTTATGGTATCTTGGTATGGCATCTCAAAGTAATACAGCTACAAAATTTTTCTTTTTGCCATAAAAGGTACTTCTAAATGTTTAATGGAGTTCAAAAGAGCTGAAATCTTAGAATAAATTGTTGAACTCCTCAACAGAGAATAACTTGAGGGAGGGTAATGATCCTCCACACAGGACACCTGTCATTTCTCAGCAAGTAGAAAGTCTCTCTGAATTTCCCTCCTGACACCTAAGCACCAGCTCTCTGGACTGGTGCTACAGCAGCCCTTCCCAAGGCAATTGCTGGTGATGGTTGCAATACCCAAGTGTGGATTTTAGTTCCATGTCACAAAAGCCATTAGAATTGCTTCCCCTTTCCAGCTGCCACATCCCCGACATCAAACACTTTGGTTTACCAAATATTTACATGATAAGAATGTCTTAAAGAAAGTAGACTATACATCCTGCAAATCCACGTATGTAAGTTTGTTTCACAACAGAATGCTGCTTGTGGATATTATCCGCACCACAATTTGTGAAGTCTGACATGCCTATGTTATCCATGCTCTGGCATCTGTGCTGAGGCATGGTTTCTAAGTAGTCACTTCCAAAACCCTTTCATGTTTTACCTCTATTTTTCTTATCTGCCCAACCACTCCATCCGTTGTCCTCATGCACATCAATATGACACAGGAGCATTTGACCCCTTCATACTTTGTCAGCATGGGAGTTTGGGACACATTTCCTTGACATGGGAAATTCATTCAAACAGAAATCTGTACAAATTAACTGTACAGATTAACATTTCACTACCACTGCCCAGGCAGTTATGCTTTTACCAAAACAGCTTGTGATTCTTGTTAATAAGAAGACCCCAAAGCAGGATGTGAATAATACAAGCAGGAAAGCATATCTTGGTGCCTGTGAGTAGACTTGGCACAAGAGCTCTGCATCACCTCTACCTTTTGACTCTAGCTCCACACCCACTTGTTTTAAGTAAGATAAACCAAGTAAGTTTCTATTCCTTGCATTCTTAAAGAGGCTAGTTGGTACATATGTTCACTATAAAGTGCTGAAAGATGTTTACTTTTGAGGGAACAAGGATGCTTATTAGATGCTTGTTAGAAATTACCAGGACATAGAGAACATATCCGTGAAGACTATTCAATTTCATTTTGCTTTGATTCCCATGCTCATCGAACTCTTCTACCTTCTAAAGATTTCCATCCACCTTGACATTTATCAGTGCAACAGAATGAACATAAGCATTGCAAGCACTGAAAATGGACTACAAATTGCACACTATAAATTCAACTAAAATTCCAATCTATATACCAATTTCTTGTGAATTTGAAGGGCCTGGCTAAACTCTGTTAATTCTGAAAGTCTTGACAAAAAACTAGTTTCTGGCCCTGGCCATGTCCCCTGCCTATCCCATGAAGGAAATGCCATGTCTGAGATGCTATTAGATTGAAAAGCTGACATGTTTATCTTATCACTCTCAAAATAAAACACGTTCTGATTTTTTCTCTTATCATTCTTCCTCACTCTAGTCTCAGAAGTGTGAACATTGGCTTCCTAATATATTCAAAAGTGATTATGTCAATGTTCTAGGTGTGGTAAACTGAATTCGTTCATTTTTGCCTACAAAGTTTTGGGAAATGTGCGTTTTCTATTTATGAAATGTTGCAGGGTATATAGGTTAGTTGCCATCCCTGCCCTTAAGCAACTTACTATCAAGATAGAATGTAAGCAGTGGTTGTGATGGTTAACTTTACATGCCATCATGGCTGGGCTACGGGATTCTCAGATAGCTGGTAAAATACTATTTCAGGGTGTGCATGAGATTATGTCTCTGGAAGACATTAGCATTTGGATCAGATTAAATAAAGATCACCCTCCCCAGTGCACATGGGTATCATACAGGTCACTCAGGGCCTAAATAGAAGAAAAAGGCAGAGTAAGTCCTTTTCTCAGCTTGAGCTGAGACATCCAGCTTCTTCTCCTACCCTTAGAAATGAAGAAAGCTGGAGTTCGCCCTTGCCCTTTCTCCCTACCTTCTCTAATCGCAGCAACAGAATGTGGATCCAGTGGCTAGATTGTGAAACAAGAGCAACATTGTAGAAATCATCAACAGGCTAGATCCAATATGGTAGTTGGATTGTCTCGACCCAACTTTTCCAAGAGGTTTTCCATGAAAAACTAAAACTCTATCTTGTTTGAGGCAATTTTTTAGTTTTGTTCCTTCCAGCGTACATAATTCTGATCACAATAGCAGCACAAAATAGTGGTGACTAAGATTTCAAAAAATAAATAAATAAATAAAATGACACTAATGAAGAAAGGCACTTTTCAATAAATATGAATGAAGGGTGTGGTGAGTACCTGGATTTGTGTGAAAAGAACTCTTCCCAGCTGTCACTGAATTGTCTTGCATTCTTATGAGAGGGCTTTGTATAATCAGTACCTAATGAAATGTATAGGCCATAAGTGCTGGAAAGGCACAGAAAGAAGAGGATCCTGTGGGTTTTGGTCTTCAGATAGCCCTGAAAAGCCATTCAATGAGCTAGACATTACTAGAAAATTTCATAATTAAGAGGGTGAAAGAAAAGGAATCTATCAAGGAAAGGTCAAAGTAAGGTCAAAAGCAGGGCCCAGCACATATATCCTTTGATTCCAGTGGAGAGTCACTTTTAAGGTAGTAAGGAGAGAATATGGCTCGAGAAAAAGAGCTTAGAGTCAAGCTAAGCTTGAATTTCTTTGAATTCAAGGGGAGCTACTGAAAACTTTTGGTATAGGAGAGTTATGAAAATTTCAAGATGGGAACCTCTTTCTTTGCTTTAGTTTTAAGTTCAAATCTATGCATAACACACTTTTTAAAAAGTAACCTGTGAACCTACTCTGTGGCAAGCCTTCCAATATCAAGTATTTTATCTAATCTTTATAAGAACCTTGTGAAGTAATACCATCATGAATTGACTTTATAGATGAGGAAACTGAAATATTATGGAGTCAAGAAGTTTGTTTGATATTACTCAAACAGCAAATGGCAAAAGCCAACTCTTCAGCCCAGTCCTGTATGGTATACATAACTTCCTGCTCCTTCCCCTTTCACCACACAATTATGCCATAACTGGAATGACAAACTCAGAACTGACAGTTAAATTAATACTTTGGAATTTAACTGCTCTACTACTAGCATTTTTTTTAAGAGAACATATAACTTGACCATAGAAGCTGAATTTCTTCTAAAAATAGAAGTTGATAAATGTCTTTTATGATTACTTTATTCATTTGATCCTTATCTTTAACATAAAAGCATTGAGGTAAAAAAGACACAAAGAGTAAAATTAAATTAGAACAGAATAAAAGGAATCAATGCTTATTACATATTCTATTCCCAAGATCACAAATCTTCAAGGCCATTTAAAGAATAACTGCTGCATTATTGAGAGGCCTTCGCTTTAAACCACAAGGTGGAAAGAGATTGGCTTTGAAGCCATTCTCTCTGAAAACCTTTGAGCTTTGTGTTTAGCTCAAATTCTGATATTAAAAAAAAATTAAAATGCTGATTCAACCGTATAAGGACAATGGTTTCCTTTACTCTTTATTGCACTCCCAAGCACTTACAATTTTTAAAGTGTAGCTCTTTTTTGAATATCCTTTCTGAAGGATATAATTTTAAATATGCAATCAAGTCATTTTATTGTGTGACATCATTCATATCAAGTGAAGTTTCTTGGGTACTGAGTACACATAAATAACCGTGAATGTCAGTGAGCTCATTGAGCAAGCATGATTTAAAATAATGAAGTAATCTCTGATTGTAGTATTGATTATAAGCAAAAATTTGTAATATATGTTTCCATGTGGGATATATTTCAGAATATCTGTACCTGCCTCTCAGAAATATGGAATTTTGGCTTCTTCATGAACCCTTTTAAGAACCCTAATTCTTGCATCCTTTATGTAACTTTCCATTTCAGGTTATAAATTTCCATCTGGGAAGTCAGGAGTTCAGATGCTCATGTCCTGTGCATTTTTTCATGTTCAACCACTTCATGAGACATGCCTCCTCTTAAGATGAAAATTAAGCTAATGTATCATTTGAAAAGTAACCCTATTGGTTTTGAAACCTATTAAAAGCTAGGATAAACACAGTTGACCTAAGACACACCGCATACACAAAAATTAAGTGTTTTGTATTTTTTAAACCTCGTTCATCAAAATAAAATTGCAAACTTTCTAGATACCCACATCATCGACGCATAACTTTATAACCAATGTTTATACCAGCTACCTGTGGGAAAGGATCTTGGAAGCATTTCAAACTCATTCCAATAATTAACAAACATTAAATATCTTTACTTCCCAGTTATGCTTAGAGAGAATTATGATATATTTTCAATGATAATGGCAACTAGAAGTAACACTTATTTGTCAATTCACACACACCTGACATACGTCTAGGTGCCTTAAACTAATCTTCACAGCAACTCTAGATGAGTGTTTTGGCTATCAGTCTCATTTTATAGTTAAGGAAACTGAGGCACAGATGCTTGCCAGAATCACACAACTTAACAATAGCAAAGGTGGGCTTTGCATCAGGTTCTGTCCTCAATGTCTTTGCCATGAACCATTATATATACATATATATATGTGTATATATATGTGTGTGTATATATGTGTGTGTGTGTGTATATATATATATATATATATATATATATATATATATTTTACTTTTTCAATGAATGACTCAGGTAGTAATTACCAATGATCAGAGATAAACCTAAGGGAATAGTAAAAATTCCAGATGATTAAAGTTGGACAGGGGTTCTAATTCTGATTCTGTGAATAACTTAGCATGTGATATTAGGTGAATGATTCCCCTTTCCTGAGCTTTAGTTTTCTTTAAAAAAAAAAAAAAAAGGAAAATATTTACACTCACCACAATGGGCACTGAGTAATGTATAGAGTTGTCAAATCACTGTATTGTACACCTGAAACTAATATAACACTGAACATTAATTACACTGGAAAGGAAGAAAAGAAGAGAAAAGAAAAGAAAGAAAATGATGCCAACTTGAATGGGTTGTTGCGAAAATTGGGAAAAAATATTTATAGTAATAGATAGATGGTATACATACATAATGCCCAATACAGTACCACGTACATGAAAGATACTTTTCTTATGTTTTTATTAATTTAAATATACAACACAAACCAGACTCAAACTAGTGGTTACCATGGTGATAGAGGAGAACCAATAACCTGAGCACTATGTTCAGCTTTCTCATTAACGTTGAAATACTTATCAAGTCATTCAACCTCTCTGGAGTCTCAGTGTCCCCTTTCTTAAGTTTGTTTGTCTGTTTGTTTTTGAGACGGGGAGGGGCAGAGAGAGAGGAAGAGAGAGGATCCCAAGCAGGCTTCGTTCGCACTGTTGGCACAGAGCATGACACAAGGCTCGAAATCATGAACCATGAGATCATGATCTGAACCAAAATCAAAAGTCAGATGCTTAATTGACTGAGCCACCCAGACACCCCAATCCCAGCATCCCCTTTTATCTGTAACATACACTGAATGTATGGAGTCCCTCTATTACTTCCCGTTATGGACTGTAAGTTTTTACAACCCCCAAATTACTATATTGAAACACTACCCCCACAATGCGATCGTATTGGGAGCTGGGGCCTTTGGGAGATAATTAGGATTAGATGAGGTCATATGGGTAGATCCCTCATGAATGGGATTAGTGCCCTTAACTGTCACAAGAATGTTTGCTTCCACTCTTTGGTTTCTATCATGTGAGGATATCATGAGAAGCAGGCAATGTGCAACTGGGAAGAGGGCCCTCATGAGAACCTGACTAAGCTGGCACCTAATCTCAGACTTCCAACCCCCAGGACTGTGAGAAATAAATTCCTGTTGTTGATATTCAACCCAGTATAGTGGTACTTTAGCCCAAAGAGACTAAGACACCTCCTAATCACCAATATGAACATTACTCCTCTTTCTTCTCCCTCCCTAAAAATTCTAATCTTAAGAAGATATATGTCCTGCTTTCGGACCTCAAAAGGATACCTGACATAATCTGAATCTTTCTTTGAAAGGTACAGCAAGCCTGGTAAGCACAGAAGCTATTGGGGGATTTCTGGAATCTGAGAAACAAAATTGGGGTAGGAAAGAATAAACGGGAATGTCAATCCAAAGAACAGGTAAAGAAAGAATACATCAAGATCTTTACGAAGAGCTAAGAGTTAATATAGAAAGAAAGGCCAAGTCCAAAGGACAGAGACACAGGGTGTTGGTTAGAAAAAAAAAAATAAGGAGTCAAAAGAAATTATGATAAAAGCCCCAGTGGTTCTGTGAAAATATAGAGCATCTAGGTCAGCTTCCCAAAACAATGACAAAATCTTTTGTAAGACATATAAGTATGCTGGGGTGATAAAGGCGCAGTGAGAGAACACCATGTCCTCCCTAATAAAAAAATATTACACTTCCCCCAACCAATGATTCTCAAATTAAGTTGTTCTTAAATTAAAATTCAGATCCTGATTTTGTACATCCAGAATGGGGCCCAAGATTCTGCTTTCCTGACAAGATCCCCGATGATACTGATGCTGTTGGCCAAAGGATGATTCCTTGAATGACAAGTCTCCCAAAGGAGATAGAAGCTCCTGCCATTCTTCCATTTCTTGAACCCGTATCCTCTGCTCAACCTCCAAAAGACTCTACTCCATCCTTTAGCAGTGAGAGACCTTAGCCCCATCTCTACTAGTTCTAGAGTTGTGGTGTTCAAAATCTGCTTTTGTTAGAACATCTGACCATCCCCAGGAACTGGGGAAGTAGTAAAGAGTATAGGCAAGTATAAGGGGAAAGGAAACGGTCAAATAAGAAAAGCTCTAAGTGTGAGTCAAGATGTTTCTCCAATATCTCTAAGATGGAACTTCAATAAATCTTGCTATAGACGATATATAATGTCTAGAAAAGCAGTAGCATTACGCGATGGACTGAATGTGTCCTCCAAAATTCCTATGTTGAAACCAAATCCCAATTTGATGGTATTTGGAAGTGAGGCCTTTGAGAGATGATTAGGGCATGAGGGCACAGTCCTCATCAATGGGATTAGCGCCCTTATAAGAGACCCCAGAGAACTCCCTTGCCTCTTCTATTGTAGGAGGACACAGTGAAAAAATGGCCCACTATGAGACTGGAAATGGGTACTCCCCAGACACAGAATTGGCTGGCATGTTGGTCCTGGACATCCCAGCCTCCAGAACTATGCGAAATAAATTTCTGTTGTTATAAGGCTCCCATTCAATATTATTTTGTTGTAGCAGCCCAGACAGACTAAGGCACACTACCTTTCAGCCAAACACAAGGGTAAAATTAGATTCGCCAGGATCCAAATCACTGTTTAAATCATTGTTTCTACAGAATAGATTCAAAATTCCATTTGAATATAATTAAGGAATTGGGACATGCTTACACACATAAAGAAAAAAATGTAAATATACTTGACTCAAAAGATATTGTACTAGCTAAGTATTTTATACTACTGGATACTTATTTCTAAACATTAAGTACAGTAACAGAAGCTATCTCATAGCTATAAAAATAAAGTAAAAAATTAGTAATTATGAGAATTTTTTAAGCTTTGGAGAATGTTTAGATGATTTGCTTCCTCCTTGGAAGGAGTATTTAATTTTTTATTAATTATGTTTTTAATTTACATCCAAGTTAGTTAGCATATAGTGCAACAATGATATCAGGAGTAGATTCCTTAATGCCCTTTACTCATTTAGCCCATCCCCCCTCCCACGACTCCTCCAGCAACCCTCTGTTCTCTATATTTAAGAGTCTCTTAGGTTTTGTCCCCCTCCCTGTTTTTATATCATTTTTTGCTTCCCTTCCCTTATGTTCATCTGTTTTGTATCTTAAAGTCTTCATATGAGTGAAGTCATATGACATATCAGACAAAGGGTTAATATCCAAAATCTATAAAGAACTTATCAAACTCAACACCCAAAAAACAAATAACCCAGTGAAGAAATGGGCAAATATTTAATTTTTAACATTTTAGATCCAATTTAATAATTTGGTTTAAACTTAAGCTGCTCCATATTCTTAAAAATTGGTTGAATTTTTAAAAATCAGTGATATTACTATTTCACTTCTTAATATTTTTAACCAGATGTTGCAGTTACATGAAAAGAAATTTCTTATTTCTATTAAATATATCCAAGTTGATATTTCGTATTTATACCCTACTTCCCAATGAAGATCACCAAATCTTAGAGTAAACATTATAAGCTGAAAAGCTTGAAAATTTTTAAAATTTTTTTAAACATTTATTTATTTTTGAGAGACAGAGCATGAGCGAGAGACAGAGAGAGAAGGAGAAACAGAATCTGAAGTAGGCTCCAGGCTCCAAGATGTCCACACAGAGCATGAGGTGGGGCTCAAACTCACAAACTGTGAAATCGTGACCTGAGCTGAAGTTGGATGCTTAACCGACTGAACTGCCCAAGCGCCCCAAAAGTTTGAAAAATTTTATTGCTACTACAATTTTCTGAGGAGATTCTTTTCTTTGAATATATTCTTAAAACAGCATTTATTTTAGCTCCAAAATTTCTATCAAAACTCTTTTGGAATTCAAATGCATTATGTTCACTGAATCTGCTGAAATATGAAATAATTTGGTTAAAAATAAGACGATCATTTTTTAATAGTGTGTCAATATTTTTTACTAAAAATATGTGTGAATGTAAAGCCAATACCGAAATACTTGCAATGCCAGAATGCTCCAGTCATAACTAAAAGGGGGAAAGTTAGACTTCAGACAATTCCTTTCTTCCTGACCTTATCCCCCAGAACTACAAAAAATGAATTCATCCCACATTCCTGTCCTATAGTTGCCAAAATACCTAGCAGGAAAATGCAAAATATTTAAAATATTTCCATCATCAAAATATAAAACAAAGAAAATAAATTTTTAAAAATTATTTTTACCCTTTCTTTGAAAAAACAGTGGGTATGAGCTTATAATGTACAGAATTCTCCTATGGCTTCTAAATTTTTTATCAACTTAATTTTTTCCTATTCTACTCAAGGAGGATAAGAAGTCCGTCAGACCAGAGAGGTGAAGAAAGTTCCTCCAACCTCCTCTAGACTCAAGTTTAGTCTGTGTGGGCCTCTGAGGTATAAAAAGCTTCCCACAGATGTGAAAGGCTAGTTGCTTGTGGCCAGTTGCTGCGGTCTAAATGGGACCCTTCAGCACGGACTTCCCTATCACAGCTGGAATTCTGTAACAGATGCCATAAGAGGCCCCAGTCAGTGGTGACCTATAGAAACATCACCGTAGGAACAGCATTGCCCTTCTTCTAATGCCCAAGCACACACCATTTCCAGTCTGTTCAGAACAGAAAACCTAGATAAAATAAGATTGAGCATGTACTCTGCTTGTCTTAAGGAAAATTACTCAACCTCTGAAGATTTTCTTCTGAGAGCAGAGAAAGAATGTGACAAAATATTTAGGCATGGAATGGCCCTGTCTGTGCAAGGAGAGTACCCAGTTGTTAACCACTTTTCCATGAGCTTCATAGAAAAACAAGGTCCAGTAAGCTTAAAACTGATAATTTATGACTACAAGTTAATTTTCTATCATGGTTTCTTGGCTCACATGGCCCACCAGGATAAAATCGTATAAAGAAAACAATGCAGAGGTCTTAAAGAAAAGACTCTTTGTAGAAACTCCATTAGGGTTTATTCTTATGTGACATTTATGATGACCCTTTGTCTATATCTGGTTTTTGTGGTACTGTGGAAGACTGATAATACCTGAGAGTCCGTGGACCAATCCTACAGCTTCTAAAAGTCTTAGGGTCTTTATTTCAGAGGACTAAAGATATTGAGCTTGATGGATTTTTAAGATTTTTACCAATTCCCTGACTAAGCATAGTCATAATTTTCTTTTACTGATTACTGCAAAAAGTCTATACCCAATCATACTATCAGCTACTCAACAAACAACAGTTTCTTTCACTCAGCATGCATTTGCTCAAAAGTCCAAACAAGTCCTGCCACATTAAGATAAACTACTGTTAACTATAGACATGAACACAATTCAAACTGAATATATGCCCATGTTGGGTTTACTCTTCCATAATTAATCACCCATCAATTTTAAAAATTGGCAGTTAAAAAAATAACACAGATATATTACAGATATTTAAAGAATTCAAAGGGTCTAGAGGAAGAATAAAGTAATAAGCAGTAAACAGCTAAGTGGAAAATCTAATTGTAAAATTTCCAAGTGAATTGTTTAGTAGTTGCTTTAGGGAGAGAAGAGTTAATGGCTTGTCAACTTGAAACCATAGCAGCTCTTCTGCAAATATCACTCCTCAAATATCAGTTAATGCTCAAAGGCTAAACAAGACACTGCCTACAGTACTACAAGTTTTCTGTCAAAGACGCCGTATTTATAGGTGAAATTGGCCTTGCTACAAAGAGAAAATTGTACTTCAAAAAGTTAATGAGAAACTTTGCACTGAAGAACATGCACTGTATTTTAATGGCATAATTCTGTTCGTGAATGTTTCTGTGGCATTTACTCAGTTTATTATCTAGAAATTAATCAGATGATTTGGCAACAAATTAAAATGTTAAATGCCATTTTACCCATACAATTATTTCATAATTGTTTAAATCTTATAGTACTGATACATCCCAGAAATAATGATAAGTAATTAGCTATCTCTTTAATGTAATTAACCAGACTCAGTTGCTTTTACTGATTGAATTAATAAGTGCTTTCATCCCTGTGGGGCCGAAAGAAAGAAAGAAAGAAAGAAAGAAAGAAAGAAAGAAAGAAAGAAAGAGGAAGAAAGAGAAAGAAAGAGAGAAAGGAAGAAAAATTAGACCCAAAAGTTAGCTTAAATTTGTTATTTTTAAATAGTTTCAATACAGAGAAAACTTGGAGAATATTATAAAAAAAAAAACTTCTTTTTTACAGAATCATCCGAGTAAAACTTTGCATGATGTTTTGTCACTTCTGAATATTTTATTTTACATATCCTACAAAAAAAGGATATTTCCCACATAACTGCAATACAACCATCAACATCAGAAATTTTGCAATGTTTTAATCTATTCCACAGATCCCATTCAGATTTTATCAATTACTCCAACAATGTCCTTCATAACCAAAGGATTTAGCTCAGAACCATGTCTTAGTTTTCATGCTTCTTTTGTCTCCTTCACTCTAGAACTTTTTTAGTCTTTCTTTGATTTTCATAACCTGGCACTTTTGAAGACTACAGGCTGGCTATTTTTTAGAATATTCCTCAAACTGTGTTCGCTTGGTATTTCCTCATGATTAGGCTCAGAGTTTTCATTTTGGAGAAGTATATAAAGGATGTATGTCCTTTTCAAGGCTTGATTTTAGATACTTCTCTATTCATGGAGTTTGCATTTACAAAACATATTTTGGCATTCTTTTTTCATAGAGTCAGTTCCTAGACACAGCAAAACCTTGATTAAAAATTAAATAATAAAAATGGTCTTTAGGCCATAAAAGTTGACCTGTCGTTTGCCTGGAAAATGCATTTGCACCCTTAATTTGCAAAGATACAGTTAATATACATATATCATAGTGACTGTTCCCTATCATCTCTAGAAATTGATAAAATTATCTTACACGTTAATGAAAAGAAACTACAAATGTTGATACAAATCACTGAATAAAGGCCTTTATGTGTGGAAAGTGTGATGTTTAATAAAGAAAACACAGTTCTCACACAGTTCTCGCACAGCTACCTTCAAGTGGAAGAAAAATCTGTTTTGTGCTTTCTGGCATTCCAAACAACATACAATATGCCACTTTTCCGTTTCCTTGAATGATAGCCTTTAAAACGATCACAAACTCCTTGGTTTGCATTATCCTATACAAAGTGTCTTGATAAAAGGCAAAAGCTATGTTATATAGCATGATGGATCTCAGCCCTGCCCCTTCTCACATCCCCCATCCCAAAGATGTCTAGAGATTGCTCTAAACAGTAGGGGTAATGGAGATCCCAGCTCTGATGGAAAACATATTGAGGCCTAATGGACTACTAGGGTACATGACATGCATGACACTGGGGAGCAATCCTGCAGCGAGCACTTGCTTCCCTGGGGAGGCATCAACACTGGTGCCGGGGATGGTCATCACGCTTCAATCCGTTCCTTCACAGGGCTGCCCCGCTTGGAAGAGCCAAGCTGCCATATGGCATATTAAAGATCTCTCCTAATAAATCTAGCTAAGCAGGCCATTCCTTCAAGCTGCTTTTTTTATATATGTGTATAATATAGTTTATTGGTTGTTACCAACATCTGGGCCAGGGACTGAGGACAGTATGTATCCCACACTGAGGATGCTGGTTCCCTATTATCTGCATCATTGACTTTGAATGTTAGGAAGTATATTTTCCTGCTGATGCATAGCTGTCTTTATGAGATCCTGTAGAAATAAAATGTACAATAAGATGCGGTGCTGACAAAAAGGAAGAGGGGTGCTTAACCCCTTTTATTATATTTTTATGCATGATTATACAGCTAGAAAATATCTGTATATATAGGTAGAAACTGGAGCTCAAGATTAGGAGAGAAGCAGGGTCTCTAAAATGGTTCTCAAAATATTACCTACTTAGCTCAATGGCACAAACCTTATTTCTGTGGTTGTCTAATAACATGGATCACGTAGTCTATTTTAATATGGCTTTGGAAAATAGGAATTTATTTATTTTAAATCCTTCCCCAAAACACTTCTATTACTGCTAGAAGGAAAAGGCAGAGGAACAGGGGTTTAATATCAGACACCCTACACTGTGTAGGATAAAAACTACTAAGCCTTTCCTAAGGTGGCATTTTGTCACACACACACACACACACACACACACACACACACACACGAGTGGGGAATAGACAAAGTTATTGCCATAACTGAAAAGAAAAGCTTTCATCTGACACACAAGATTTTCCATGATGTTTCTACAACTATGGACACAGAAAATTGCCAAGGAAAGAACGACATGGATTGCTGATTATATTTGTGGGGTTCAGCCTGCTTTATTGTTGCCTTGGGGCAAAAGCTTTGAGAAGTAATACAGATATTCACTTTGTGCCTATTATTGCATTTGTAAGTTAAGTATTTCCTTCTTTTAAGCACCACGATCTCTTTTCTACACACTATAGCCTTGATAGTAAATGAAATCGGAAGGACTACAATTGATAGATGCCTGTTGAATATATTTTTCTCTTGGTACTCATCTCCTGTTTTATCCTATTTAATGTCATAAGCCAGTACTTACTGGCTACACATATAGCTACTTCTTATTTCTGGACTCCGAATCATACATCTGGCTTCAAACATATCATAACAATAACAACTGGTTGTATTTCATATATATATATATATATATATATATATATATATATATATATATAATTCATTTATATATAAATATCACACATCTATTGACATGTGTATCATATACGTATACCACATATATATTTACATATATACCACATATTTATATATTTACATATATACGTGTATATATATATATTCATCACTTATATCAGATTTCAAAGCTTTTCAGAAACTACAAATCTTTGAACAATAGCCTTGAAGATGTATAGCTATATCTTCAGAGCAATCAAGATATATTCTTAATATATGAGAAAATAAAGCCTGTCTCAGAATGAAGAACATTGGGCAAAATCCTGAATCAAGAGTTTTCGGAAGATAGTTGTCTAATTCTATGAAAGTAGTGGAGGAAGAGTTGAAATAGAAGAGAAGGAAGAAAGAGTTGAATAGAGGAAATATAAAAATTTGGGGGAGATGGAAATGAATTCTGGATATGAACTTATTTCAAAGCATATGTCACTAATCATCTTCATTGCCAAAAGTCAATAAAATCATGTGAACTAACCGACCATGTCATTGCTGAGGTATCTACCATATAGAAGGTTAAATCGCTTTAACCACCAGGTGGCAATGACTCACCACCTTCTAGGATGTATAGTTTTTTACAAGGCCACGTTCTGCATTACAATCTAAGAAGACCCTATGCCCACCAGCGATATCTCCATCACTAAATTGTCATCACAGACTGAGTGCTTCTCTTTTCAGCAATAACTACCATGGCTATGTACTAGATAACAATGATGAAAACCACAGTTTATTTGTGGGTCAGTGTAGAAGTGCCAAAGTAGGACTTAATGGCAGTATTCAAGAACAAGAAATGTGCCTGACCTCCTTTCTCTTCACTGTGAGTATTCCAGGAAGGCAATTACTGGAGATTTTCATGTCTGTAGCTCTCTCCATCACCTACTGCCCAATACCACTCAAATCCAGAATTAACAATGTCAGCTTAGCTTTAGGAATCATTGAGACCAAAGAACCTTCAGAAAAGGTAGAAAGAAATATTTCAAAAAGATAAAAAACAAAAACAAACAAAAAACCCGATTCCACCGAAACAGTGTAAGGTAAAAGTCAAGTATATGACTTCTGGAATCAGATTTGGCTGAGGATGGAATCTGTCTCCACCATTTCTAAGCAGTGTGACCATCATTGAAGAAGTGAAATCTCCATACCTCAGTTTCCTTACCTGTAAAATGGAATTGTTGTGAGGAATAAATAATCTAATATATGTAAATCATTTCAAGTTGCAGTATATTTATATGCTTATAAAGACAAACACACAAATAAAAGTCTTAGCACATTATCTGCTTTCTAGTTACCTCTAATTCCCTAGAAGTCTTATTGTGTTAACTGTGAAATAAACAAGAGAACTTGTTTTAAAAAAAAAAGACCAACACCTTTAAAAAACATGCTTATGGGGTGCCTGGGTGGCTCAGTTGGTTAAGCGTCCGACTTCGGCTCAGGTCATGATCTCACAGTTTGTGAGTTTGAACCCCGTGTCGGGCTCTGTGCTGACCGCTCAGAGCCTGGAACCTGCTTCAGATTCTGAGTCTCCGTCTCTCTCTCTCTGCCCCTCCACCACTTGTACTCTATGTCTCTTTCTCTCAAAAATAAACAAACATTAAAATTAAAAAATTTTTTTAATAAAAAAAATTAAAAAAATAAAAAATATGCCTATACTAGATCATTATGGTAATCATTATGGAAATATACACTGAAACTCAAAAATGCTTCACCACGCATGTGAAACCCCACTAAAAATAGAAAGTTAAGGGGTGTCACTAACTCAGTCATAATTTCAAAACCGACTGAAACAAAGATAGCCCTACAGTTGTCCAGGATTTTCTATTGCAGGCAGTTGTTTAAATGAAGTTTTAAACAAAATTGCTGAAAAATGCAACCTTGGAGCATGACTGACAATAAACAACTTCCCACCAATATGATTGTTTATGCTCCTCAGTAGAGTTTACTTGACCACTTTATTTCTCATTATGAAACACGGTAGTACAGCCACCATCCTGTAGAGATATATGGTAAGCATTTTATGAGACAGGCAAAGCTTTTAGAATTCCTTTTGAGCTTTGTTAAAGTGAACATGCGAAAATAAAGTTGTCCCGTGTGAAGGAGGGAAAGCACTTTTTAGTCTGGCTGGCAAAATGAAATCATGCGGGGTAGCTGACGCCGGAGGCCCTGATTGAGTCAGTGCCAAGCCCATCAACATTACTCATTCTGATTGATTAGGGAAAACATTCGGTTTATTTTCATGTGAGAGATACAGCTACATCTGGTGAGCTCTCATATCCCACTTCAATTCATAAGGGGTTTATTATTATTTTGCAGAATGAAGATGACTGTACCACAAATAAAGGAGCGATGAATAACTCAATAATTTTTTTTTTATCTTGCATGAGCAAAAGGGAATAAAATAACATGAAGAAAATGAAAGCTATCATGCCCTAATCTTGCAAGTTTTGTGTAAGGATGCTACATTATTGTTGATTTGACACGATACTGCTGTTATCAGGTTAATGATATACAATTCTGTCAAGCTGTTCACACCATTTTGGAGAAGCCTGTATGTATGTTTGCCATCTTTGGACTTCTATAGATAAAAGCTGTTTTATCATAAAAGGGAATCTTTTGAGAGCTGAATTCATATTAATGACTTATCTTTAGCTGTGCTCAGTCTCTCTCTGAACTAAAAACAAGTGATAGTTTGTCCCAAAAACAAGAGAGGGACTCCTCTGCCTCCACCTTCCCAAAATTTCAAGCATGCCTGCCATCTGAGGGATACAGCTTATGTCAAATGCTGAGTTACAACAGACTTTGGGGAACAGTGTAGTTCTAGAAACGACCTAATTGGAATGTTTTGTAGCTGATAATGATTTCATATTTCTTCATTGAAATGGTAATTCCCCACAACTTTACAGGGTTCATAATTAACACAAGCAACAACACCTGAGTTATATTTGGAAAAAGAGCATACATTTCACCAAGCCAGTGTCTCTCTGGCATACCATAAAATTACAGGAAAAGTTGCTGCTACAGCATTCCTCGACAGCTTATCACATGGAAGCACATTTCATTAAGAGACTGAACAAAATCTCCAAAATGCACCATTCTTTAAGGAATGCAACATTCCTTAAAATGCTTCATGTTGAGCATCTATGGTTGAACTTTAAGAGGTTGAAGCTCTAGAATGGTCTCTCTAGCCAAATCAAATTTAAATTAGAGGTTTCTGATAATGTAAGGTGTTGGGAACTAGATGACAATGATTTGGGGAATGCCATTTCTTCTTCTGAGCTTTCAAAAAAAATTTTTTTCGTTACTGTTGTATTCAGGGAAACACCTCGTCCACAAGAAACCTTTATGTGAATTACCATAATACCCCATCTAGGCAGCAGCCACTCTGTGGACACATGGTTTGAAAGCAGTCAGTGATTCATACTAATTTAAGAATTCGCCCACTTTTCCATGATGATGCAACCCCATAGGGCACCATGGCTTGAAGAGTGGAGCAAGGGTTGCATTTTGTCACCTGGATTGTTTGCCTTTTTTAAGGAATAATTTTGCAGAAGGCTCCACATGTCTCTCCAACTGTATGGCTGTGCTCTCATCTTTGTATTCCTTCATCTACTAAATGAAGACTACTGAAATGGCAGAAATAAATGCGATTTTAGAAGAGATGGAACATGGATTATAAATTTTCCTGTGTTAATTTCTTTAGAGAAGAACTTTATAAAGAGTAAAATGATGCCACTGTTAGATCAGTCACATTGGATGCGTGAAGCCAGAAAATCAGTTAATTCCATTAACGGTTCTATTTTTTCATTCAACTTATAGAATCAAAGTAAAGATCTTGAAAGCTTATGTTGTCAAAGATGAAACATCTAACATTGTAAATGTTGTGATAAATGGGTTTAAATGTTAAATATTAAGAAAAATTACTTGTTCTGTAGTGACAACATGAACACAAATTTTGACAGAGGTCAATGTTGAGTATCATGATATAAACAATGTTCTTGCTCAATTAAGAAAGCCTGCACATCATAAATGTTCTTGGAATGAGTTGCAGTGGTCATACATTTCATTAATGTATCCAAAACCCTATGCTACCCTTCAAATTGAAATAGAAGTGCAGCTGTCAAAGTGTGGACACACACACACACACACACACTATGCACACCAAGAGAAAACCGTCTAAAATTTGTGATGGAGTTGGTATTGAATTTTAGGAATATTTCTGCATGGTAACAGATACTTCTTCTTGCTGCCTGTAACAGTTTTAGAAAGTTGAAACCTTTGAAGTATTATTTTGTAAAACACCCTAGTGCCCTATAATTGTGTTGCATTTGTGTGTGTGTGTGTGTGTGTGTGTGTGTGTGTGTGAATGAGTCCTTTAAATTTTGGTTACATTTTGTCCAAAATCAGTTGGAAATTTTAAATCAAATTATTCAACAAATTAATTCTCCCCTGAAGTTCTATATTTTTAGTATTTCAGCTTGTAGAAATAATCTTTTGATGAAAATCCTATTCAAAATTACATAAATGTATATTGATTACCTGAATTGAATACAATAAAGAAGTCCTCTAGTTTTATAGCATCTAAATTTGGTAAATGTTAAAAATAAGCATAATTAGAGACTTGGACAAATTTTATCTTGAAAATATTTCTCAAATGAAGGTACACTGAAGACTAAAATACTTATGTATATACCAATACAAAAGTAACACATTATAAACTTCATTTAATAGAATTTTCTCTGAGTTCATTAGGTATACTTTAGCAGCTATAGAGGAAGTAGTTCCTTAATTAAAAACTGTGTTTAAATAAAAAAGGAAATCAAAAATACCAACAATTTCAAATGTTATTAACCATAAAATACAACTTTAGAGAAGATCTCAGGCAATTCTTAAATTGAAAATTACTTTATTAAATAAATGCATTCTTCAGAAAAATAACACTGACTTGGTATTAGAGATATGGAAACTGAGTAGTATGTGAACATATACCAAGAATAATTATTTTATGGTTTTTTCCATAGGATCACTATAAAGGAGTATTTTATATGGCTATATAAGTTTTTTGGAAATTTGTTTTAATTTTTGTTGAGTTTTTTCTTTTAAAGTTCACCCATTTCTCCTACCAACTACATCATACAACCACCACTCTTTTCTCTGTATCTATGAACTTAGGCTTTGAGGGGATCTTATTCTTTGTTGGTTTTTAAATTCCACACGTAAGGGAGATCATATGGTATTTGTCTTTCTCTGACTTATCTCATTTAGCCCTTGAGGTCCATCTATGTTGTTGTGAGTGAAACAAAACTTCATTCTTTTTCATGGTATAATAATAATCCATTCTATAGAAATATATCTAGATATATCCATTCATCCATCGATGGACACTTAGATTGTTTCTATATCTTGGCTATTGTAAATAATGCTGCAATGAACATGAGTGCACATATATCTTTTTGAATTGGTGCTTTTGTTTTCTTCAGATACTCAGAAGTGGGATAGCTGGATCATATGGTAGTTCTATTTTTACTTTTTTTTTTAGAAACCTCCATACTGTTTTCCATATTGGTGGCACCAATTTACATTCCCACCAAGAGTACACAAGGGTCCCCTTTTCTCCACTTCTTTGCTAACACTTGTTATTTCTTGTCTTTTTGATAATAGTCATTCTAACAGGTGTGAAGGGATATCTCATTATGGTTTTGATTTGCATTTCCCTGATGATTAATGATGTAGAGCATCTTTTCATATACTTGTTTGGAAAAATGTCTATTCAGCCCATGTCTTCTGCCCATTTTTTAATCAGTTTTGGCCTTTTTTTTTTTTTTTTTTTGCTATTGAGCCAAATGAATTGTTTATATATTTTGGAATTTAGCACCTTATCATATATAAGATTTTCAGTTATTTACTTCATTCAGTCAGTTGTCTTTTCATTTTATTGATGGTTTCCTTTGCTCTGCAGAAGCTTTTTAGTTTGATGTCATTTCACTGGTTTATTTTGGCTTTTGTTGTTTTTGTTTTTGGTGTCAGATTCAAAAAATCACTGCCAAGTGATTTCTTGCCACCTAGGTTTTCTTTTAGGAAAAATTTTACGGCTTCAGGTCTTACATTGAACTCTTTAATCCATTTGAGTTAATTTTTGTGTTTAGTAAAATACAGTAGTCCAGTTTCATTCTTTTGCATGTGGCTGTCCAGTTTTCCAAGCACCATTTATTGAAGAAATGGTCCTGTCCCCATTGTATATTCCCCATGTATATAAAAATGTTTTCTGAGGGGAAACTTTGTGGCTCAGTTGGTTGAGCATCTAACTTTGGCTCAGTTCATGATCTAACAGTTAATGAGTTCGAGCCCCGCGTTGGGCTTGCTGCCGTCAGTGCCGAGCCCACTTCAGATCCTTTGTCCCCCTCACTCTCTCCCTTCCCCACTGAGCTCTCCCAAAGATAAACATTTTAAAAAATGTTTTTTCAATTGAACTACTTTATAGGGCCACCAATATAGTAAAACCTATTTATATGTTAATATAGAAGTATTTCAAAAATTGTAACATTTTTAGCACTCCCTTTCACTCTAGGAAAGATGTCTTAGGGTGCATTTCTTTGTTTAGGGTGCATGCTCTTTCTCTCCAAATCCATCCTCATTAATTGCCCAAAATACATTATCCCAATGGTCTATAGCAGAGACTGAATCATAGACACATTTCCCGGGATTGTAGGAATTTATGGAGCCAGTGAAGGAGGGTGAAGGTGGGACAGGGACACACAAGTTAATTGCTAATTGCTCTAATCGGTTGCCATCTGTCAGCTGTTACCATTTTTGAGCTACCAATATTGATGTTATGTTATTTCAGATTGATATTTAATGAATCCATGAAGTGTTTCCATATGTGCTTTTGTCCCTAAAGAGTGATGATGATGTTGGCTCCATATACCTCATTTATAACTAAGACTTTTCAGTGTACTGAAATAGAATTTCTTTAACAGTTTGGAAGCATTCATTGTTTTATGAAACAAAATGGTTCAACAGATAGGACTTTGGTAGCTATGGATTGTAAGAAGTCATATGAAGTTATTATTACTTCACAAGAAAGTTCAGACTAAAATGAAAGTCTAATTTGGCATCAATACCGGTCATTTTAGGGGAAGTTCTACTGGTCAACACTTCAAATGTTAGCTTCCATAAAAAGACAAATCACACAATATAAGACAGATTATAATAGAGAAAGATGTTGTTCATTGAGAAATTAGTCACAAAAATTGAATATTTTTCTCCAAAGGACTTATTTTTCAGAACAAATACATATCTACTTGTGTGGAAATAGCTACAAATTACTTGGTAGAAAAAGAGATCCAATTGGTATTTCAAGAAGGAAATTTTTACATGTAGGCTAATAAACATATAAAGGTACCAACAAAAAAAATAACATTAACATTCAAAATAAATTCTAATCTGTATTATTTAATTTAAAAAGGAAAATTTTTAAAAGGCAGTTTTAAAACTTTTAAAAGGCATTTAAAAATTGTTAAGTATTTTTAAAAGGCAATGCTTAAATTCTCATTACCAAGAATTTCTGTTGTTAAATTCCCATAAAGAGAAATCATTTATGTAATTCCACCAAAAAAACATAAAAAGTAACAAAAACTGGAAACAAATACATATACCAGATTATTATCTTTCTTAAAATGTTTGTAAGAAATCAATAGCATACATTGGTTTCTGGCCAGACATGTGAAAAAGATCTTGGAAGTCCACTGCTATCTCACAAAAAGAAGAAGAAAAAAGAAAAGAGAAAAACTGAACAAACTGAAAATTAACAAGTCTCTTTAGATCTGTCAGAAAACTGAGGTCATAGAACAAATCGCTGCTCCTGAACTAGAGATAGATAGAATCTATAGAACAGAAGCAGATTATTAGACAGAATCATAGAACAGAAGCATTACTGGAGCCAGCAACTGACAGGCACTCATAAAATATAACTGGCTAATTGCCAGAGATGGAGCATGGACTAGCTTGAGAGAGAAAAATTTGTTGGGGATTTAGCCTTGGAAGGGCACCCCCATTTCCATGACTTAACTCCTAGAGCCCTACCAGAATCTCAGGTAAAGATTACAGAGAAATCCTCTCAAGCTTCTGAGAAGAGGGGGGGAGGTAACCATTGAAATACACCCAGAGTTTTCTGTTCTCCTTAAAAAAAGGCCTACCCTCTAGAGAAATTATTTTACCAAAACCAAACTCACTTGGGTTTTTACTGGACCTGACAGACCACAGGAAGGAAAACACTCACACTTTAGCCACCTCTCACCTTTGAGGTGGGAGAAAGGAAATACCCAACTCCAGCCCCTATAGTATTCCTCCCTTCTTCATCTGACTGAGGTGATGGAAATGAAAGGGAGAAGCCCTTGTGGAAGTTCACTAAAAGAATGGGATCTAATCAAAGGAGTATAAAACACTTCCCCTCTCCCCACAACTTACTAGCTTATCAATAGGGCTCTTGTTTCACAAGGGATTGTGACTGTAAGAACAGTAAACTTCAAACTACATTTGAGAAAGAGTGTCTAGGAGAAGTCAAAGACATCAGGGGAGACAAAAACAAGGACACTAGAAGAAATTTTATCATTTGACACCACAGCTATAGCAAAGAGTAAAACACACCCTAAGTCCTAGCCAGATAACCTAAAGCCTCACATCAAAAGACTATACCTAAACTTCCTTTTACCCAATACATCATGTCCAGTTCTCAACAACAACAACAAAATTACAAGGCACGCTAAAAGGCCAAAATGCAGGCAGAAGAGAAAAATCAAGCCTCAGAACCAGACTCAGGTATGGCAGAAAGTTTGGAACTGCTAGATCAAAAAATTTAAATTATTACACTAAAGCCTTTAATTGTAAAAGTGGACAACATGTAATAACAGATAATGTAAGCAGAAAGATGGCAACACTGAAAAAAAATATATGAAAGGAAATGCTAGAGATCAAAAGTACTGTAAGATGTAAAGAATGCCTTCTGATGGGTTCCTCAGTATACTAAACATAAAGGAAGAAAAGACTCAATGAGCTTGAAGTTAGGGCAGTAAAAATTCCAAAACTGAAAAGTAAAAAGAAAAAAAGAATGAACAGAATACTACAGAAAATCAAAGAAGAAAATCTTGAAAGAAGCCAGAGGACAAAAGCACACCTTACTCATTTACTGAGTGAGGGACAAGGATGAGCATCACACGAGATTTCTCTTCAGAAATCATGCAAACAAGAAGGAAATGAAATGTAACATTTAGAGTGTTGAAAGAAGAAAAGAGGGGGGGGGAAGTGTTGAAAGAAAAAAAGCAACTAACCTAGAAATCTGAATCCAGCAAAAATTATTCTTCAAAAGTAAAAGGCAAATAAAGACTTTCTCAAACAACCAAAAATCGAGAGGATTTTTGTCAGCAGATCTGCCAGATATGGAATGTTAAGAAGTTCTTAAGAGAGAAGAAAAAGTGTGTTCAGAAGCTAGAATCTACATAAAGAGAAAAATATTAGAGATGGAATAAATGAAAGTAAAATATTTTTCCCTTTTTCTTAATTGATCTAACAACTAAAATTTTGCTCAAAATACTAATGGCAACAATGTTGGGTGAGTGAAGCTTATGGATAAGTAAAATGGCAGCATTACAACAAACAAGGGAAAGGAACTGGGAACTCCCTGAATTACCCACAGTACCTGTGAAGTGCTATAGTGTTATTTATAAGCAAACTAACTTAGTTAGTTGTATGTGTAGATTGCAAAGCCTAAGAGAATCATGAAAACTTAAAAGAAAAAAAGCATAATTGATACATTAAGAGAGTATAGAAAATGGACACATTCAAAATTCTGTTTAAACAAGAGAAGACACAAAAAGAAAGGAAAACAAACAGACAACAAAATAAAGAACCATAAATATAAAATAGTTACAGGTACAGAGGATAGTAGTCCAACTATATCAATAATCTCTTTAAATATTAATGGTCTAACTATGCCAATTAAAAAGACAGACACTGTCAGAGTGGATTTAGTAGAGAAATTGAATCAATAATTATTGTTTCTTCCAAAACAGAAAACACTGGTCCCAGATGATTTCACTGTTTTTTCTACCAAATACTTAAAAAAGACCTACCAATATCTGCAATCCTCCACAAAACAGAAGCAGAGGGAATGCTTCCTAACCTATCCTATGAAGCCAACATAATATCAAAATCATACAAAAACATTATCAGGAAAGGAAAACTACAAATATCATTCATGATCATAGAGGCAAACCTTAACAAACTATCAGCAGAGCCAAATTCAATATTGTATGAAAAGAATTATGTATTGTGATCAAGTGGCATTAATTCTCAGTATACAGGACTGGTTTAACAATCAACGATCAACTAATGTAATCCATTACATCAACAAGCTAATGAAGCAATATATGATCATATTTAGATGCAGAAAAAGCATTTGACAAAAGTCAACACTCATTCAAGATAAAACTTCTCCACAAAGTTGGAATAAAAAGGACCTTTTCAACCTGACAAGGAACATCAATTAAAAAAATCTACAGACAACAATGGTGAGAAATTAGATGCTCTTCCCTACAAACAGAAACAAGACAAAAACAATCTCACCACCCCTACTCAATATTGTACTGGAAGTTCTCACTAATGTAAGACAACAAAAGAAAATAAAAGGTGTACGGATTGGGAAGGGAAAGATAAAACTGTCTTTGTTTGCAAATTACTTGATTTACCTGATATAGAAAACCACAAACAATCAACAAAAACTGTCAACAATAAGTAGTAATGGCAAGTTTTCAAGATACAAAGTTAATGTACAAAAATCAGTTGCTTTACAATTTTCCAGCAATAAATAATTAGAAATTTAAATTTAAAAACACAACACAATTTATATTATGCCAAAAAGGATAAAATACTTAGGTACAAATCTAACAAAATATATACAGATGCTATAGGAGGGAAACTACAAAACTCTGATAAAAGAAATGAAAGAAAATCTAGGGGCGCCTGGGTGGCTCAGTCGGTTGAGCATCTGGCTTCGGCTCAGGTCATGATCTCATGGTTTGTGAGTTCGAGCTCCACAATTGGGCTCCGTGCTGACAGCTGAGAGCCTGGAGACTGTTTCTGGTTCTGTGTCTCCCTCTGTCTCTGCTTGCTCCTCCCCGATCGTGCTCTCTCTCTCTCAAAAATAAACAAACATTAAAAAAATTTAAAGAAAAGAAAAGAAAGAAAATCTAAATACATGGAGATATAGTCCATGTTCGTGGTAATTCTGTGTATTTTCTGTCCAATTTTTCTGTAAACCTAAAATGCTAAAAAAAAAGTCTACTAATGTGAAAAAAAAAATAATATGGACAATAATGTTTGAAAAGTGCTTAAAAAGACTGAAAGGAAATATTCCAAAATGTGCTGCCTTAGGTGATATAACTGTTTTACTTCTATAGACTCTCCAAATAAAAAGAGGCATATGCTACTTTTATAAGAGAAAAAAAAATCTTAATTACTAACATCATGAATCGGTAAATTCAGAAACTTTCAGTAATATAGCAAACAGCTTTATTTTTCCATGTGCTGTCCCTATTTTTTTACAATGTCAAATGCAATTGATACTACTTAACAAAGAAGGATTATATTCTTCTATGAAATTTTATTATCAGAGTTATAACCGTGTAAAGTTAAAAAGAATTCTTGCCTTCACAAGAAGCTTTAAATAATCATTTAAACATATGAAAGGATGCTTACTTCACTCATAAGTTTAAAAAAGCCAAACAATGGGGCTTGATTTGGGCTCAGATCATGATCTCGGGTTTGTGAGATTGAGCCCCAGGTCAGTCACCTTCCTGACAGCACAGAGCCTGCTTCTCTCTCTCTCTCTGCCACTCTCCCCTGCTTGCACGCTCTCTCAAAATATTTCTTTAAAAATTAAAAAAATAAACATAAAAAAGCAAAACAAAATCATTTCCTTTTTTTTTTCTAATGTTTGTTTATTTTTGAGAGAGAAAGACCAAGCAGGAGAGGGGCAGAGAGGGAGGGAGACACAGGATCCAAAGCAGGCTCTGCGCTGATAGCAGAGAGCCCAAGGCAGGGCTCAAACGCAGGAACAGAGATCATGACCTGAGCTGAAGTCCCACACTTAACCGACTAAGCCACCCAGGTGCCCCATGAAGTATCATTTCTCACATACGAAACGGAGAAACTTAAAATGACAATAAACAGGATTGACAAGACTATTAGAAAATACACAGGCTTATATATTAATAATGGAAATATAAAATAATTCCCTTATTTAGAAGAACTGGCAACTTCTAAAAATACTACAGATAAATGTTTCCATTTGATCCAGCAATCCAATGTCTAAGAATCTATCCCAAAGGCACATCCATCCTGTAAATACAACATGACATTGCAACAAGATTATTCACTGCAGCATTATCTGTAATGTTAAAAAAATCGAAACCTCTCAAGTGTTTCTCAGTAAGGAGCTGGTGAAATACATTTTGGAAAATCAAAACAATGAAGTAATATACAATCTCCTTCCCTGGAAAAAGAATGTGGAAGATGTCTCTATATTGATATGGAATAATTTTCAAGATACACTGTCAAGTGAAAATAAGGCACAGAACAATGGAAATTACAGCTATGTTTAGTAAGAAAAGAGAGGAAAAAGAAGACACACACATAAAACAAACATACTTGCAGCAACAACAAACATGACAAAAACCTTCAAAGAGAATCCAGAAAGTAAAAATGGTTACATTTGAAGGGGGAAGATCACGGAAGTAACACATATGAGTGTTCCATTTCATATAACTCTGATTTGGGGTCTATTCCAATGTTTTACACATTAAAATTCAAAATCCAAACAAAATGAATGAAAGAGCCCTAAAATTGAAAACAAAATAAAACTAGCCAATCTAACAGTATGACAAATTGACAACAAATCATCTCAGAGGAAAAAAAAAAAAAACAAAAAAAACTTATATTGACAGTACTTAATTGTCCATCTTTAATAAGATAAATTCTAAGGCAATAAAGAACTAGAAGGGGATCTTAAATTTTATTCAGCAATTGGTATTTGTAATAATACGGCTGTTTTAAACTATTGTATGTGTGCGTGTGCGTAAATTCAAAACCTATAGTTTAAAACGTGTACGTACGTATACCTTGTTTACATCCTGTATGTATTAAAGTATTAATTTTAATATTAAAACCAGATTTTCAGTATAAGACAAAATATATTCAAGAAAAAAAAATCCATGAAGCTGAGTGAATCTCTGGTATGTTAAAAATGCAATAGGAATATCAGTAGGATTTTTGTTTCCACTGCAAAGGCCAGGAAGTCATAATTACGCCAGGATTACTGGTCCAGGAAGTGGGAAAAGCGAACTGGAGTTACAAGCAGGAGGATAGGAAAGACGTAAAAGATTGACCTAATTTTCTTTATAATCCTGCTTTCAGCCAAGCCCTGGGAGCTCTTCTGAGGAAACTCTGGACCCTCCATGGGCTTCCTCTTAGTCCTAAACTGAGGAGAAATCAGGCCCTCTCTACTGGTGGGAGTATAACTATTCCATCCTTTCTTTGGGGCCAGATGTGCAGTTCCAGGGGGCAAAACTTATTTCCTAATAGTACTAATCCCATAAATGTATGGAGGTTCACGAAGGAAGTAGAATTAATCATATGTCAGGAACAAGGGAGCAATCGTACACTTCAGTCAGCCTCTAGAGAGCCGTGAGGACTCCGGTAAGTCACTGACCCTCTCAAAGTTTCCATTTGTTTATTCATCTGTAAAATAAAGGGGCTGAGCTGTGACCTCCAAGGTTACTTATAATAAAAGTATATCTGAATATCCAATATGGCTCACTTTATATGGCAGATATCCATTACTGTAGAAAGTTAACTGCAACCCTGTTTGAAGAAGCCTGTGAAACAAGTCACTACTTTTTTTTGTCCAAAAATCACTCACTTTACAATAAGGGAAGAAATAACATTTTCTTAGCATAAGACATGGACCCCTTTTCCCTTTTAAATAACATTAAGAGTTGGCTGTCAAAGCACAAAAGAATGTAAAAACAATTTCATTCTGTCAATTAGATTCTGACAGTCTTTTTTTCTTCCTCAGTGTGTGTGTGTGTGTGTATAATAGCACTATAAAGAAGTGTCTCTGTCCTACGCTTTCAGCAAATAACAATTTTGAAGATGTAAAATGGAGACAAGAGAAGGGATGCTTTGTGCAGACTGTACATTTCAGCCCCGCTCCCTTTTCTCAACACCTGAGTTGCTGTTTGGTTTTGCCTGAACAGTTTGTCTGCACTCATTTTTGACTTCCTCAAAGGAGTCGTGTTCTCTACTAGAACAATGTGACCCAAACCACCACCAAGAGACTAAGACTTTCTTCTAATACTCAGGCCCTAATGGAAAGAAGAGCAACGCGAAAATCTAACTTGTACATGAGAGTGTAATTTGAAGGCAGCAAAATCCTTTTTCTCAGAGAGGACAGACAGGTTGTCTCTGCAGCAGAAAACAGGAGCTACTACCAAGAAAAATTGACCATCCTTTCCTAAATCCTGAAAAGTATTTAATTTCTGGAAGATTGGTTTTGGCGTACAAATCAATTAACTCATTCTCTTCGCGCTACCATTCCTACTGGCAATGACACAATTATTTTGTCACTGCTCTAGTCTCTTCCAAATCAGCCTGATGATGCTCATTAATCTCCTTGTGACAGCTATCATTTTGAGTGTGAAAGGGCAGTAGGTGTCCTGGTTTTGAAAACAGAAATAGCAAAGATAATGAATTCCCTGTAGAAATGAGCAATTCAGTGAAAATGTGTTCAAAGCTCAGTGTTCTCCGTCATAAGGAAACAAAGCCTGGACCCACTGGAAGACATGCACAATTTACATACCCACAGGAAAGGTATCTGGCTCCTTGAACTACAGAAGGGAACAAGTAAGTTTCAATGCTACAATTGGATGCTTGTTAGAGAGATTCCGGAGAAAAGGACTTTGTCTTTGTTTTTTAGGTCATTTGAAACATGAACGTGTTTGGTCCTATGTTCAGCTCAGCATAGGTAGTAAAGTACTGATGTTGGCAGAAAAGATAAAGAACTTTGCTTCATGTTCAAAAATGAGAAGCTTCATTAAGGATTCATTTGGGATCAGGTGCAAGGCAAGGGCCCATAGAGGAAGACTGTGGTCAAAGAAAAGTCAGGTCCCAACTCCCCGATGTGGCAACCAAACTCAGGTCCAGGTAGGCACCAAGGTGGCCAAATTAGTGGCAAACTCTGAAATCAGGTCAGGCAAGCTAGACACAGTGACCCGTGGATGCCATCCATCTGAAACTCATTGACATCTGGTTTGGAAAGAGGAGGCATCTGGTAAAAGGAGATGTGGAAGGGAGCAGGTGGCGGCAGAGGGGAAAAAAGGACCCCCAATCTGGCAAGGGGAGCTAGAAGTGGGAGGATGGCCTATGGTCGGTACGCATGTAACTTAAGAGGTCTTGGATTGCCACTCCAGTTACCTAGGACCCTTTTCAAGAAGCATCACAGCTTCAGAGTACATTGCTTTATTCATAGGTTTATTCAGAGTTGTTCTATTCAGGGTTTAGAGTGCATCGATCAGATAGCATGCAAATCGGCATGTACATTTCCACGTTAACTATTCATCTCCTCTATAAATTTGGGGGTGGATTACTAACCTTCCTTTGAAGCATTTGTTTAATGAAGAATCATCCACACCTCATAGGTTATAGTGAGGACAAAATGAAACAATGGTTGTAAAGAACTTCACGTGATCCCTGATACATGGTCATCATTCTCACTAACGCCGACTGTATCAACTCATACCTTTCGTTACCAACTCCTGAGAATTCAGGTTGTCTATAAGTGAAATTTGGGGAGCAAGGCAAGCGATTACTTTTCAAGGTCTCAGAGGTTTATGTCCTCACTAGATTAAAAGAGGAGGAAAGAAAGGGTGGGAGGAAAGCTATCTAAAATAACTCCTTTGGTGACATTGACTCAATCACTATGGACAGTTGGGCTAATGGCCACATATCAGATCAGGAAAGGACTCAGAGCAGGGTCCCCATGTTTGGAGAACTGGGATAGTCAGTCCTCTTCAACTTCACCAGGTGTTGCTGACAGAGTGACCGCTGTGTTCTACCCTGTTTTGTTCAATAAGCCCTGTGGTCTTATTACATTATTTTTCTTGGCACGATTTTTAGGAACACATACATCTCATCATAGCAGAATTGACTGTCCTAACAATCCTTGATTGTATATACATTTTTACTACCATCACTATATGCTTATTAAAAAACACACACACAGCAGAAAGGAACCAACTAGAACAGCTGGTTCTAATGTGAGGAGGAAATACCCTTTGTCCAAAAAAGCCACAGTCTGGGCCCTGGATGCCACTTCTACTTTGGCTAAAAGAGCTTTGCAAAGAACTTGTTTTATACATTGGAGGATGCACGAATATATTTTTTTAATCCCAGATCTATTAAAGTTCTGCGTTTCATTGAGTAAATTGGAATTGTGAGCAATGAAGCAAGATTTCCTCGAGGTCCCATAGCAGAGTCTTTGTCTTGATCAGCCTGAGAAGCTCTGGTGTCCAGTCAGATGCAGCAATTAAGAGGGAGGAGGGGCATGGGTTTGGGCTTCTGCAATTACTCAGACAAAAATGTTCATCATCTGGGGTGTCAGTCTTCTCAATTAAATGAATACAAATACCTTCCCCAGAAGAGGTACCATCAACCTATTTATTAATTGAAGGAATAGAAGCATTGTAAGAATTGGAGGAGACACGGGTGTCAACGCAAGCATGAGTGCATGCTGTTAGTACTTCTCCTGCAAATACCATGCTGGCATTGAGGGGCTCCTGCATGCACTGTGCATGCTGCTGGAATTAGGAAGACTTAGATATCAAGATAGAAAGGTGAGTGAGGCTTCAGTCCGATCCTATTCATTCCATTTTGACACACTACAAAGGTCTTTATATCAGCTTTCCCCCAATATGCAGAGAGAATAACAGTCAATGGTCTCATAATCATTTGCCCAGAAGCTGGCGCACGAGGACCCACCCTTGTTGTACGAGGACATTTCTAAGCAACAATTAACGTACACGGTGCAGCACAGGTCCAAATAAATCTGAGCGATGAAGAGGCAAAAACTCTAGAAACAGTTTTCATAATCATCGAACGTTCACTACTATCATTCTGTTTTGTTCAAAATGGTTCCCTGTGTTAGTTGCACAATACATTTTACATGTCAGCAGTCAAAGTGAGATTAGTAGTGTGTTTCGTTTTCAGAGACCAATAATCTAGAGCACTTTAACCATCAACATAAAAGTCTGAAAGTACTTTCCCTACGAGAATTGCTGGTTTCTCATTTATTTCTGACTCAGGCAAGAGGATGACAGCGACAGGAGAGCGGCAATCATGCTCCTTCTTTCAAGAGTCTCTATGCTGGGTCACTGTCTGCTGCAGAAAATGCTAATGTCTGCTTCATTCTGATTATCAGTTGTACTCAGAAAGTCGAGGAGGGGAATGAAGGGGGAAGCCCTAGGATAATTGCTTTTATTTCAACTCATGGCAGAGAGGAAGTGCATGACAGGTAATATGATGCATATGCATCAAGAAAAGGATATTTCACTTCAGATAAAGTATGAATCTGGAGGAAATAAAGCAAGAATAAGCCCTCCCCTGTCCACAAATCTGTCTCCAGTATGAGAGAATTCCAATGGAAGAGGTGCGAATTCATCTTTAAAATGGGAATTCATTTTTAAGGTATCTGAAATATCATGGCTGTGTAGGACGAAACAGGACCATGGAGACCACCTTTCTTTTATTCTCTTCATAAATCAGCATATTCTGGCTGCTCTACAAGCTGCAGTCTGAGAATTGAATTCAGTGCTAAAGGCCAAGTGTTTAAGCCGCTCTGGCATGCATTTATTTCACTGCGAGATTTAGATACCAACACAATGGAAGCTACTTTCCTTTGATCCAAGTGAAAAACAAAAACAAAAAAGATGGAAGAGGGTCCCCAAATCCAGTGGTATGTCCGTTTAATTCACGGTCTAAATTGAAGTCATAAGCACCTTAGAGGCTTGGTGACTAAACAAGAAGCTGCCTAGCTCCTCAAGTGCTATGATGACACAAACATCTTCCAGGGAAAGAGGTAAAAATAAGATGGGTATCTTTAAAAAGATTTCATCTGATTTGTGATTGTTTTAACGAGACCCAGCATAACTGAGGGAGTGACCTGAGAACAGACAGGTCCCATATCTGTGTGTTATAGAAAGTTCTTAGAACTACAGCTCAGTGTTTATCTGTGTTTAAAAACTGCCATGGGAAAGCTCTGTTAGGTAGTGTTCCATGACTCTGCAAATGATTATAGTACATCAGGAACATATGCTCCCACAGTTCATTGCGGGTTTTCTTCCCCTCACTCAGGTATCTGAAGGGGATTTGAACAGAAGGAGCCAGACAGTTTTCCTTCTCAGGAGGAATAGTTTAGAGAAAGGGTATTGAAGAGAACAACTCTGAAAGCAGCCAACCACCAACTGAGTGAGATGCTTGAAATACTGAAAGTTGTTCTCCAGTGTTGCTTATGGTTTCTGACTTAACACACAGCACTGGTAGCTAATATCCAATATTCACAATAATCATTTCAGAAGAGAGCTTTTTAGTCACTTAAATCTCCGAAGTTCAAGGTCACAGATTTTTTTCCTTCATGTAAGACATCACAGGCATTAAATTAGAACTACTATCTAGGATGGTATTGAAATGTCCAAATAATTTTGATTTCTTATAGTTTACCATCATTTAAAATTATTTTTCACAGGGCGCCTGAGTGGCTTTAAGCTATTGAGCATCCAACTCTTGATTTTGGCTCAGGTCATGGTCCCTGGGTCGTGGGATGGAGCCCTGTGCCGGCCTCCATGCTGAGTGTGGATCCTGCTTGAGATTCATTCATTCATTCATTCATTCATTCATTCTCTCTCTCTCCCCTTCTTCCTCTCCCTCTGCACTTCTTCCCTGCTTGTGCTCACTCTAAAAACTTAAAAATTAAAAATGATTTTTCACATCTTTTCTATTATAAAGGCAGAATATTGGATCCTTTCTGAAGTCCCTTTTAGTTATATATTTTTTAATACATTTACAATATTCTCATCACTTCAGGGGTGATTCTCTACAAGGAGAGCTACTAGTTTGGGATACTGCATATGCCAAAATCTACAAAAAGAAATAGAAAACTTAAGCTTTGCTATATGTCTGATGTTTTTACATATATCATTTCATACTAACAACCAGCCTGTAGGATATTTATTCCAATAGGAATTGGAACCCAGAAAAATGAGAGACATTCGCAAACTCAAGCAGTAAGTGCCAAAATCAGGAATTAAATTTAAACTTGAATAGCACGAAAGTCCACATGCTTTCTTCAACTTTGCTCCACCTACTACATTAACTTTCTCTTGGAATTGTGAAAACGCAGGAAATATTATGTTCTACATTTCACTATAAGACAGGAAAATGTCACCAAGAGCATTTCTCTTTGACTCCAAGCCCGTTCAAGACAATATTGTATGCCATTCTTGGCATCAACAGGGCCAGTTGTGGTACCTCACATATTGAATATATTCAGAAAGTAAGTTGAATAAATAAATTGCCCTCTAAGAGATAAGTGACTGAAAAAATTAAGTGTGAGTTCAGACATATTTGATTTATCCCTGAAAAAGATACAATTCTTCCACTGTTATTGATTAGAACTTTTTTTCAAAATTTCTCATTCCAGGAATTTGTAACATTTACAAAAGTCCAAAAGTTATACATTCTAATATTTAAAGAACATAATTTCAATATGATAGCAATGTCTAAATTTGACATACTAGAAGTCACAGCTGTAATTAAAAGAAAATATACAAATCACTTGAACTTACCAAGATTGTGTAACTATGACATAATCTGCTAGTATCCAATAAGCCCTGCTCTTTTAGGAAATCCTCAAAGTGACTGAATATTTAAATTTATACCTCTGCATGAACCACTGATACTTTAACAAATAGGAATTAGTAATTTGCTATAAATATTAAATGTTCAGTTTTTCTACTTTAATATTACTATCTTTTCTATCTTGAATGAGACCTCTATTGATTCTGACTTGGTTTAGAAGAGAGATTCCCAATCCGTTTCATAATCCTTAAGGTTATCACTATTTGTACAAAAGGGAGTGATAACCATCCTGTAAGCAAAATTAATTTTAATCCACTTTTGTAACAAAAAAAAAAAGTATTTCCAAATATCAGTGTGAGCCATTTTAACATTAGGCGCTACAAACCAAGCAACATAAAAAAAAAAAAACCGATATTACCACTCAACAATTTTGGCAGCATAGCGAGTTCTCCACATTCCAAATCTATTTGACAAAATACACAGCTTATTTTCTACTGTCTTCATTTACCTGACTCAGAGTTCTGATTATCCTCAAGGCATTGCTCCCGTCCAAGTGAAAACTCTATTATAGCTTTACCTAGATTTTTAGTGGATAGTGGGAAACTAAAAGGACATCTGGGAAAAGATGGCAAATTGAACACATATTTACGACACACACACGTGCGCGCACGCGCGCGCACACACACACACACACACACACATCAGCAAGAAGATATATCTAAAAACCTAACCATACAAGGACAGATGAAATGGGGAGAACAAGGGATGTAGCCACAACATTTTGTGAATTAAATACAAGAACAAATGATGATGAATCAGCCAACCCAGCTAAGTTGAAACTCAAGCAAGCACTAGAAAGAACCAAGTAGCAACCTTATTTGCAGTTCACACAGACACAGAATATTGATGTAATCAAAACTATGATGAAACAGAGCTGGAAAGGGGAGAAGATGGGGAATGTGGGTGTGGTTGAGCTGAATCATCTTCCATCGTAGGAGGTCAACACCTGATGCTTAATGTTGAAAAGGCAAAGAGGAGAGACAAAAGCAAATTATTTAAAGATCTAGAGGGGCACCTGAGTGGTTCAGTCAGTTAAGCATCTGACTTCAGCTCAGGTCACGATCTCATGATCTGTGAATTCGAGCCCTAGTCAGGCTCTGTGCAGACAACTCAGAGCCTGGAACCTGCTTCAGATTTTCTCTCTCTCTCTCTGTCTCTCTCTGTCTCTCTCTCTCTCTGTCTCTCTCTCTCTCTCTGTCTCTCTCTCTCTCTCTCTCTCTCTCTCTCTCTCTCTCTGTCTCTCTCTCTCTCTGCCCCTCCCCTGCTCGTGCTCTGTCTCTAAGAAATAAAATAAAACCATTCAAAAAATTTAAAGATCTAGAAATAATAGCAAAACTAACAGAATTTTACATAGTTGAAAACATTGGTTACTCAAAGGAACAGAAAAGTGGGAGAGAGCACAGGGGGACATGCTTCTTCACATGAAAAGTTAAAGCATTTACATATGTGCATCTGTAACAGATAAAAACAAACTAAACTCAAAGAGATAATGATCACTTCTTTTGCTATAACAAAGACAAAATTTTCTGAGGCCCACAGACACATGTAGCTTTCTAGAGCGGTTTTTTTTCCATATCACATTTATCAAAATATTTCAATAGACTGAACAGTTTCATGAGAGTTAGACTGGCTAAATACTTTCCCACTAACAATACAGGATATCGGACTAGTAAGTTAACCATTTAGAAATACATTTTCCACCTATCTAAAACTGATATTGTCACAAGTTGATGACTTAAGACTGTCCCTAGAACATAAATTCTTCTATAACAACTTTGAGTTTGTGTATTCAGTCTTTTAATTTTGTTTCATTACTAAGAGGACAAATCATCCATGCCTTTTCCTTCCCCCATTCCTCTCCTGTCCCTTTGGCCTAGCCTTGTCTATTCACATTGTTATGCCTCAGCGTTGCTCCTACCTAATGAGCCAGAGAGAATAGGAGCAGATCACTTACTGATACCATTCTGTATCAATACTGAACTGGAAAATAGTATCAATACACTATGTATCCAAGTGAGTCACTAAGAAATACTCCATTGGAAGGAATATGGTATAGTAGTTAAGAATTTGAACTCAACTGCATGAACTCAAATCTCAGCTCCACCACAGACTCGCTCTGCGATTTTGGACAAGTTGCTTAATGTGGCACTCCTACTTCTAAATTGTAAATTGAGATTAAGAACAGTACCTCCTAGAATTGCTCCAACCATAAAATGGTTTGGTGAATTTAAGTTCTTGGAATGGTGTCTGGAACATAGCTGACACACTGATGTTAGTTTTATTATTGTTGACCTCAGCAAATAATCTTTTGGTCCATTATATGGCTGGGAACAAGGAAAAAGAGCTAGTTTTATGAGAAAGTTCAAACCCTATTAATACATTAAAATAGCATCTTCCCTTTACTAGTGGAGCTCTTTGTTGTGGAAGAGAAATATTGGTGGTGCAGGAAAGCATAAGTTTTTATTCTTATAGTATGAAGATCCTGATTCCTTATGATTGCAGATATTTAGCTTTTCTTAATTCATGTTTTTTCTTTTTTTTAATGTTTTTATTATTTATTTTTGAGAGGGAGAGAGACAGAGTGTGAATGGGGGAGGGTTAGAGAGAGAGGGAGACACAGAATCCGAAGCAGGCTCCAGGCTCCAAGCTGTCAGCAGAGAGCCTTACACGGGGCATGAACTCACGAACCTTGAGATCATGACCTGAGCCGAAGTCAGATGCTTAACCGACTGAGCCACCCAGGCACACCTCTTAATTCATATTTTAAAGTCACTAGAGTTCATACACCTTTACTGGATATTAGTAAACATGAGTTTACAATGATAATATGATGATCCATTAGACCCTGCCTTTAGAAATCTGAAAATGCTTTTGCTTCTTACTGCTTGCTAATTTTCAGGATTTAATTGCGCAGCTTAAAAGTAATGTGTATCCTGCAAAGAAAATATTTACAGAGGGCAGGTAAGATCATGCACAGGAGAGCTGATCATGTACAAAATCAGCATGCCAAAAGGCATAACTCAGAGGGCATTAATGGAAGGGACCAGTATACTTACACTATCACTGATGAATTCCTGTTTGAAAATTGTAATTGACTCCTAAAAGGTTATCTACTTCCAATTGCTCTTAAATACACCATCCCACAGAATCCTTTCAGGTACAGTTATAATCATAGCAATACCCTATTCAAACATCTTCAATGTCTCCCCACCTGCTATGGGAAATCAATTTCACCTGCTCAGTCCAAGGCACAACACCATCTGACCCGCACTTCCTCATGAACACAGAATATGGCTTGACTCTGCAGGATACAATCAACTCAGAGCATTTGACTCTTATTAACTATGCCCTGTACTCATCACCCCAATGCCTATAGTTAGGCTTTATTCCACAATTTCCCTAAACCATTCTCCATGAAAGCCCACCTCTGGCTTTCCAAATTATACTAGTTACTTATTCAATCGAAAAGTACTCCTTTCCAGCGGCACCTGGGTGGCTCAGTCAGTCAAGCATCCAACTTCAGCTCAGGTCATAATCTGATGGTTTGTGAGCTCAAGACCCGTGTCAGGCTCTGCACTGACAAAACGGAGCCTGCTTGGGATTCTCCCTCTCCCTCTGCCCCTCCCCAGTTCTCTCTCTCAAAATAAATAAAGTTAAAAAAAAAAAGTATTCTTTACAAAAGCCTGGCTTGTTTCCCCCCAGCACATATAATTTTTCTGCTTAACACTTTCACAGTGTTTTAGCTATATTTTAATGTTTCTTATATTGTCACACATCTGTATTTATCTACTACTATATGGTAGTTTCACAGAAGGCACACTTTCATCTTGTAATTGACTCTTTTAAAATCACGGATAGAATTTGCCTTGAACATAAATAATGTTTAATACTTATTGAATTAAGTTGAGTTGAGTTTGTATATTGACCACTAACGCACTCATTCAAATTTATTGTTTTACAGATAGTCAGATTAATTTTCAAAATTGTAAACCTGTCTCCCATCTTATGATATAAATTATTTTCTAATATCAAATGCTTGAAATCCTAACAATTAAGTCAACCTTAGAAGACACTCCATCTACCATTTATTAAAGAAAAAAAATTATTGGAAGCCTATTTTATGTCTAAATTTCTGAACATAATTGGATTATCAAATTAGAATCACATGAATCAGATATCTTACCTGTTGCTGATTTTCTTTTGCTGCTGCTATAACAAATTGCCACAACCTTAGTGACTTAAAACAGCACTTTTTTAAAATCTTACCGTCCTGACGTCTGAAATAGACTTCACTGGACTAAAATCAACATGTCCACGAGGCTACTTTATTTTTGGAGGATACAAGAGAAAATCCACATCCTTGTCTTTTCTAGCATTTAGAGGCTTGCTTGCACTCCTTGACTCAGGCTTTATTCTCCCATCTCCAAAGTGAGTAACTTGAGCTAAGTCCTCTTCAGGTTGCCATTTTTATACTGCTCACTCACCTTCCCTCTTCTATTTATAAAGACGCTTGTGATTACATCGGACAGAGCCAGGTGATCCAAGCTAATCTTCCCATATCAAGGTCAGCTGACTTGCAATCTTAATTACATGGGCAGCTTTAGTTCTTTGCCATATAGCCTAATGTATACCAGGTGCTGGGGGCTAGGAAATGCACATCTTTGGTGAGCCAATATTCTGCCTACCACAGCTAATATCAAGCTTTACTAATGATTTAAAGAATACAAGCAATTAAGAGGCACAGGTAAAGCAAGATAGATCTAGGCCATCCATGTGGTTCCCCAAGTTCCTGACATTCAAAATATGCATTCTCTGACCTATCCACAGCAACAGAGATTATCTCTGAGTAAGACAGGTTATTTTCTCAGCAAGCAAGGAGATTTTTCTTTGTTAATCATCTCCATTTTGCACTCAGATCATTTAATGGCTTACATGATATTCCTCAGGGAAACTTGCTTCATAAATCCATATATTGTGTTTGTTTATTATAAGTAATACCGAAAGAGAAATATCCTGCTGAAAAAATTCTACTGGTACATACTCTTTTCCTAGCCAATATCATTAGTCTATTTATCATAAGTCTCATTATTATCAGCATGTTTACCAGTAAATTAGACTAATGCCAGACATTCCTTTTGGGGAGCATCCTTTGATGGAGGGGGAGAATGGGTCACAAGTCAGATGTTTGAAATAACTTCTCCACAGTCAGTATGCCAGGTGCTGATGCTAGAAAGGATAGTCGCAAAAAAAGGGAGAACCACTGTTTTTAAGGTCACAGTATTAGTAGAACTTGATAAGAAACATAATAATCAGACTAAGTGTGTTTTACTATGCTAGAGAAATAAGACTCAGTGGTGAAACAGTACGGAGGCATTAAAAGATCATTTAGTCAAAGAGTAGTAGGAGGTGGGCCTATACAGAGATTGGAAAATGCACTCGGAAATTTACTACCAAAATACAAAAGAAAGCTGGTGAGTCTCCTATAGAAAGCAGACAGAATGGAAATGAAGAAAAGGATGGCATGTAACAATTATCAAGAAAATATCATCTACCATACTTGGTGAAGGTTGAATATCCCAGAGAGTCTGCACTGGAAAAAAGAGATAGAGAGAGAGAGAGAGAGAGAGAGACGGAGAGATGGAAAACGAGAGAAACATAAGAAAAGCAGGAACCAAAAAAGGAAAGCAACCATGTTATCTGAAGTGGTAGATTCCACAGGTCTAATACACACAGAGATATCTGAAAGCACTTGACACCAAACATAGTTGGGGAGCTAGAAAAGAGTCCAGCCTTGTGAAGATGTCATCTAAGTTGATCATAGAAGCACACATAAGAGCTAACCAGAACACAGAGAAGGGGAAACAAGGGTAAAATCATAGGGAATCTGATCTTTTCAAATCATCATATCTTATTTACTGCCAAAAAAATAAATATTCACAATGACCATATATTTTATTAATTTCTCAAATTCAAATGTTTTAATCAACCCTCAGAAGTGAACATTTATGATCATAGAAAATATTCTAATATGATGCATCAGCCTTTGAAGAAGATACTACTAGAAATTTCAAAATTTATTTATAAAATGCCTCTAATTTTTATTGCACAGTTGTAAGCACTTAATTGATGTTAGCTAGTTTTAGCTTTAATTATGAAATTTTAACAATGTGGACACACTATTGCTACTTTGAAAGCTAATCCCTCATTTCGACAGAAAATTTTATGTTAAAAAACAGTTACATGGCTCATGCCCATGAACTACTAACTGCTACACCAATTGCCTTCTCACCATTAACAACTAGAAAATGGGCAGAATATATGGAGAAATAAATCTTTCCAGACAGTAATCCCTGAGAGAAGGGAAAGTAAGCTCTCTGCTTTTTCCAGTTTACTGCCTAGGGGCAGTTTGAGGCTTCAGGAAGTGAAGGGGTAATCCAAACAGAGGTTGTCAGACTCAGTTGAAAAGAACAAGATTGGAGGTTGGGGGGCTGATGTGCTTAGAATTTGTTTGGCAGAGTTTAAAAGAGAAAAGGAAGGAAAGAATTTTCCAGAAATCTGTATAGAGCTTTCCTGGAGTGTCTGACTGAGTACTTATCAACACATGAATAAGAAAAAACTGCCTGAGGCCAGTAAGAATGACTGGAAAAAAGTATGAAAAACAATGCTTATACCTCTGTTTTTGTGCTCTTCACTAAAATATCTTTGACTATTTTTTAAAATAACTTCTCAAATTCAACAATGAAGCATTGGATACAATCTTCAGAGGACTCATACCTTTGCAGTAAGGTTAAATTAATCCTAGATTAAATGCTGCTCTAAATGCCACAAGAAAGTTTGAAAAAATCCATAACTAAATACCAGAACAAAATCCAACACCCTTAAAAGGAACACAACACAATCCAGTATCCAACCAGGTAAAATGCATACATAATGTACAGTGTCAGTCAAAAATGATCAGCCACCTGGGTGGCTCAGTCATTTAGCATGGGACTCTTGATTTTGGCTCAGGTCATGATCTCAAGGTTCATGAGTTTGAGCCTTACGTTGGGCTCTGTGCTGAAAGTGCACAGCCTGCTTGGGATTGTCTCTTTCTTTCTCTCTATTCCCCTCCCTCCCCCGACCCAAGTAAATAAATAAACTTAAAAAAACTGATCAGGTATTTAAAAAAGGAGAAAAATATTACCCATAACCAGGAGTAAAAATAAACAGAAACAGATCCATAGAGAGATGATACATTGAAAATAAACAACCAGGAAGAGGAATTCTGAACCACAAGTCATGATTGAAAGGGAGATAAACTCATACACTTTCTGTACAGTGAAAACAATCTCCTTTACCTTATTAAATTCAGGAATGACAGAATGGACATCACCTCTGACCTTACAGAAGTAAAGTTATAAGGGAAAACTTTAAAAATCCATGCCAAAACTTTCCAGGGGAATTCTACCGAAAAGTTGACAGACTTTTAGTTAGATGGATGAAGAAGAAAAAAAAGAGAGACTTACATTAATAAATTCAGGAATGACAGAATAGACATCACCTCTGACCTTACAGAAGTAAAGTTATAAGGGAAAACTATTTAAAAATCCATGTCAAAACTTTCCAGGGGAATTCTACCAAACATTTAAGGAAGAGTTAACACCGATTCTCTTGAAACTGTTCCAAAAAATAGAAATGGAAGGAAAACTTCCAAACTCATTCTATGAAGCCAGCATTACCTTGATTCCAAAACCAGACAGAGACCCCACCAAAAAGGAGAACTATAGACCAATTTCCCTGATGAACACGGATGCAAAAATCCTCAGCAAGGTATTAGCCAACCGGATCCAACAATACATTAAAAAAATTATTCACTACAACCAAGTGGGATTTATACCTGGGATGCAGGGCTGGTTCAATATCCACAAAACAATTAACATGATTCATCACATCAATAAAAGAAAGGACAAGGAACCATATGATCCTCTCAATAGATGCAGAGAAAGCATTTGACAAAATACAGCATCCTTTCTTGATAAAAACCCTCAAGAAAGTAGGGATAGAAGGAGAATACCTGGAGATCATAAAAGCCATATACAAGTGACCCAACGCTAATATCATCCTCAACGGGGAAAAACTGAGAGCTTTCCCCCAAAGGTCAGGAACAAGACAGGGATGTCCACTCTCGCCACTGTTATTCAACATAGTATTGGAAGTCTTAGCCTCTGCAATCAGACAACACAAAGAAATAAAAGGCATCCAAATCGGCCAGGAGGAGGTCAAACTTTCACTCTTCGCAGATGACATGATACTCTATATGGAAAACTGAAAAGATTCCACCAAAAAACTGCCAGAATTGATCCATGAATTCAGAAAAGTTACAGGATATAAAATCAATGCAAAGAAATTGGTTGCATTCCTATACACCAACAATGAAGTGACAGAGAAATCAAGGCATCAATCCCATTTACAGTTGCACCAAAAACCATAAAGTACCTAGGAATAAATCTAACCAAAGAAGTGAAAAATCTATACACTGAAAACTATAGAAAGCTGATGAAAGAAATTGAAGAAGACACAAAGAAATGGAAAAAGATTCCATGCTCCTGGATAGGAAGAACAAATATTGTTAAAATGTTGATACTACCCAAAGCAATCTACATATTCAACACTATCCCTATCAAAGTAACACCCGCATTCTTCACAGAGTGAGAACAAATCATCCTAAAATTTGTACAGAACCAGAAAAGACCCCGAATAGCCAAAGCAATCTTGAAAAAGAAAACCAAAGCAGGAGGCATCACAATCCCAGACTTCAAGCTATACTACAAAGCCGTAATCATCAAGACAGTATTGTACTGGCACAAGAACAGACACTCAGATCAATGGAACAGAATAGAGAACCCAGAAATGGACCCACAAACATATGGCCAACTAATCTTTGACAAAGCAGGAAAGAATATCCAATGGAATAAAGACAGTCTCTTTAGCAAGTAGTGCTGGGAAAACTGGACAGCGACATGCGGAAGAATGAACCTGGACCACTTTCTTACACCATACACAAAAATAAACTCAAAATGGATGAAAGACCTCCATGTAAGACAGGAAGCCATCAAAATCCTCGAGGAGAAACAGACAAAAACCTCTTTGATCTTGCCCGCAGCGATTTCTTACTGAACATGTCTCTGGAGGCCAGGGAAGCAAAAGCAAAAATGAACTACTGGGACCTCATCAAAATAATAATCTTCTGCACAGCAAAGGAAACAATCAGCAAAACTAAAAGGCAACTGACAGAATGGGAGAAGATATTTGCAAACAACATATCAGATAAAGGGTTAGTATCCAAAATCTACAAAGAACTTATCAAACACAACACCCAAAAAACAAATCATCCGGTGAAGAAATGGGCAAAAGACATGAAGAGACACTTCTCCAAAGAAGACATCCAGATGGCCAACCGACACATGAAAAAGTGCCCAACATCACTCATCATCAGGGAAATACAAATCAAAACCACACTGAGATACCACCTCATACCTGTCAGAATGGCTAACATTAACAACTCAGGCAACAACAGATGTCGGCAAGGATGCAGAGAAAGAGGATCTCTTTTGCATTGTTGGTGGGAATGCAAGCTGGTGCAGCCACTCTGGAAAACAGTATGGAGGTTTCTCAAAAGACTAAAACTAGAACTACCCTACGACCCAGCAATTGCACTACTAGGCATTTATCCAAGGGATACAGGTGTGCTGTTTTGAAGGGACACATGCACCCCCATGTTTATAGCAGCACTATCAACACTAGCCAAAGTATGGAAAGAGCCCAAATGTCCATTGATGGACAAATGGATAAAGAAGATGTGGTATATATATACAATGGAATATTACTCAGCAATCAAAAAGAATGAAATCTTGCCATTTGCAACTACATGGATGGAACTGGAGGGTATTATGCTAAGTGAAATTAGTCAGAGAAAGACAAAAATCATATGACTTCACTCATATGAGGACTTTAAGAGACAAAACAGATGAACATAAGGGAAGGGAAACAAAAATAATATAAAAACAGGGAGGAGGACAAAAACAAAAGAGACTCATAAATATGGAGAACAAACTGAGGGTTGCTGGAGGGGTTGTGGGAGGGGGGATGGACTAAATGGGTAAGGGGCATTAAGGAATCTACTGAAATGGTTGCTTCACTATATACTAACTAACTTGGATGTAAATTTTAAAAAATAAAAAATAAAGTTAAATCAAAAAAAATCCATGCTAAAAACTTAGATAACTTAGATAAAATGAACAAATTATGTAGGAAACAAACTACCAAAATTGACTGAAGAATAAATAGAAAATGTGAATTGACCTGTAATAAGAAATATAGTTATTACTACTACTAATAAACTACTCAAAAAGAAAACCCCAGATCTAGATGGTTTCATTGGTACATTCTACCAAACATTTAAGGATTTAGTTTACTACCCATTTTGCACAATCTCTTCTTTAAAATGGAGGAGGAAAAGAAGGTAACACTTCCTAACTCTTTCTATAAGGCTAGTATTACTCTGTCATCAAAACCAAAGACATAATAAGAGGGGAAAACTACAAACCAACACCATGTATGAGTATAGATGCAAAAATCCTCAACAAAATACTAGAAAACTACATCCACCAGCATATAAAAAGGGTTATAAAACATGATGAAGTTGAATTTATTCAAGAAATACAAAGTTGGTTTAACATCTCTGAAAATCAGTTAATGTAAAACATTATATTCATAGTATAAAGGGGGGGAAAGTACATCATTTCACTAAACACAGAAAAAGCATCTTACAAAATCTATCACTCTTCCACGATAAAAAAACACTTAATACACTGGACATACAATCAAATAAAGAGCATTTATGAAAAATAGCACAGCTAACATAATATAATGATGAAAGATTAGATGCTTTTACCCAAGCCCAGGACAAAACAAAAAGTCTACTCTCATCACTTATATTTAACATTGTATTGGAGATTCTAAGCAGGAAAATTAGGCAGGAAAAGGAAATAAAAGTCATAAAGAATAGAAGGGAAGACAGATTAGAAAAAAAAGACATGAATTTATCATTATTCATAGATGATAAAAAATTAGAATATAACAAGTTTAATATAACAAGAAAAAATTAGAATAAACAAGTTTAATAAGTTTTCAGTACACAAAATCAATACACAAAAATCTGTTGTATTTCTATAATTTCCAGCAGTTAACAATTCAAAACTGAAGTTATGAAAACAACTTCAGTTCAAACAGCATCAAAAAGAGTCAAAATACTTAGGGAGAAAGTATTTGCAAAATATAAACATCAGATTCAGACTTCTATCCAGAAAATATAAAGAACATTTACAACTCAATATTGGAATAACCACCTGACATTAAAAAAAAAAATGGATAATTTAGTTGAACAAAACTTCACCAAAGGAAATATATGGGGGCACCTGGGTGATTCAGTTGGTTGAGTGTCTGAATCTTGATTTTGGCTCAGGTCATGATCCCAGGGTCGTGTGATTAAGCCCTGGATTAGGCTCAAACTGTGTGTGGAGCCTGCTTAAGATTCGCTCTCTCTCTCTCTCTCTCTCTGTCTCTCCTCTCCTACCTTTCTCCCCTACCTGTGCTCTCTCTCCCTAAAATAAAAAAAAAAAAAAAGGAAACATAAATATCAAATTTGTCATTAAGGAAACATTACTAATTATTAAGGAAGTGCAATTTAAAACCACGAGAAACCACTAGATATCCACTAAAATAGCTAAAATTTAAATGAATGCTATACCAAGTGTTGAAGGACTTAGAGCAACTAAAACTCACATATATTGCTTGTGGGAAAACAAAATGGTACAAAGATTTTAGAAAACAATTTGGCCATTTATTATAAAGTTGAACATGTAATTACAATACATTTCAGGGGTGCCTGGGTTGACTCCGTCCAATAAGCCTCTGACTTTGGCTCAGGCCATGATCTCACAGTTCATGGGTTTGAGTCCCATGTAAGGGTCCACGCTGACAGTTCGGAGCCTGGAGCCTGCTTCGGATTCTTCTCCCTCTCTCTCTGCCCCTTCCCCGTTCATGCTCTGTCTCTCTCTCTCTCAGAAATAAATAAACATTAAAAAAAAATACATTCCAGAAATCCCCACCCTAGATATTTATCCAAGCAAAATTAAAAACATATGTTGACATGGATAGCCTAGTTTTCTATCATCTGGCTAATGGATAAACAAATTGTGGCCTATCTATCAGTAGAATACTATTCAGCAATTCAAAGAACAAACTATTGATATAGGTGACAACGTGGATTAAGCTCAAAATCCATTATGGTAAGTGAAAGAAGCCAGACACAAAAAATTACATCTTGTATGATTCCATTTGTTTAAAACAATAGACAAGGTAAAACTATATTGACAGAGAGTAGAGACCAGTCGTCAGAGGCTAAAGATAGAGGGAAAGCATTACCTGCAGAGGGATAGGTGGGAAACATGGGGATAATAAAAATGTTCTATATCATGATTGCCGTAGTATTTATACAAATATATATATTTGTGAAAACTTAATAAACTGTACCTTAAAATGGGTGAATTTAACTTTACTAAATTATGCTTCAAAAGATGCTTTGTTAAATGAAAATAAGCATGTTATAGGCATATCTTACATATAAATCAAAGAAAAATATTAATTCAGGGCTAGAAATTATATTTAAGCCTTGATGTGGAATAATCATAGTAATGGGGATGTATAAAATTTATTTCCACTGGACTGTACATGTCCATGTCTGATTAACTACTAAATAATTTTTTCAAATTAAAATTACTTGATTAGTTCCCCAATGTATCACCAAAAAATATATGTTCCTTTCTTCACAATATGAAACAGTAAGAATTTAAAAAGAAGTTGAGGCCAGTGTTTATTTGCTTTTCTTTCTTAGAAATCAGTGGAAGACATAATTTTTTTTTCAATGTTCATTCATTTTTTGAGAAAGAGCAAGATAGAGCGTGAGCAGGGAAGGGGCAAAGAGAGAGGGAGACACAGAATCTGAAGTATGTTCCAGGCTCTGAGCAGTAGACACAGAGCCCGACCCAGGGCTCAAACCCACAAACCGTGAGATCATGACCTGAGCTGAAGTCAGATGCTTAACCAACTGAGCCACCCAGGAGCCCCTTCAGTGGAAGACATAAAAGTTAGAAATCTCAAAATCAATGTGAAGTCTAATATTTTCCTTTGTGAATGTCTTAATATATTCTTACTTTTCTTTTCCTTGTCCTTTATAAAAGTATATTGAAAGTCTCTTTATAAAGTAATTGGTCTCTTTAAGCATTATTCACTTTTCAATTCTCTTCATTTTTACAAATACCTTATCATCTTCAAGTATACACACACCACATACACACACCACATATACACTCAATTAAAAGTCTATATTTATCTTCAGGAGGAAATTTCATAGGTTTTAACCATTGATTTTGAAACTTGAAATGATTTCAAAACAGAGATGTTAAGGTTTCAAGAAAAATCTCAACTGAATACCCTGTAAAATAAAATGTGTTTCTCTGTTAATTAACAACTGAATAAATAACCTATGATCTTTTCTCAAATGAAAACCTATTGTTCCAAGAATTCACCTCCACCTAGTCAAAAGAATGCAAGGAAATTTTTTTCCTTTTCTAAGTAATTAATTGCTCTCAAGATATGGTGGCTCCATACTTTCAATGTTTGAGTAATATAAACATCTGATAATTGGTGTGTGACTATTCTGAGTAGGTGATATCTAAGTAGATTATCAAGTAGGTGAAATAGGCATCGTGTATGATGTAAGAATCCCTAAATTTTATATTCTCCATGGCTTAAAATATCTCCATTCTAAAATTTTCACTATATTGTCAACATAACTGTTCCCAACAAATAATCGTTTACCATCGCTTTTTTTTGAAAACTGAAATCACCTTTGAAATGTGTTCCCTGAACAAAATAACATCATCATGCCATTATTAGTTACTAAATCAAAGTAAAATTTAGTTTACAAGATTAGCACCCACTCTGTGTGTGTGTGTGTGTGTGTGTGTGTGTGTGTGTGTGTGTGTGTATGAATTAAGGAGTAATAAACCCATGACCCAAACTTTTGCATTTTGGCTTCTTTCTCAGTCTATCAATCTATTTATCAGTAATAACACTTACCTACATTTATCCACATGCTACTTTCAAAGCCTTCCCTTCTCTAGCTTAAAAGTCCACAGCATTTAAAACTGTAATCCAACTCTTCTTTTATAAAACCATCTCCTCTTAGCACATCCATTATTTCCTATTTTCTTTCTCTGTCTCCAGACATTTCTTTTTGTCTCCTCTTCTAGTTGTTTCTTAATCCTCTTGCTGCTAAAAAGTAGGCATTGCTTAAAGTTTGCCCACAGCTTTCTGCTTTCTCAATATTCTCTCTTGTCTAGCCTCACCATCTCAACATTGTGACTATTTAATATACGTAGTATATGTTAATGTAATGTATAATGTGAATGACTACAGAATTTATAGTTCCCAACATAACTGCTCTTTCTCATTATGTTAGGATACTTCCAACCACCTGTAGGACATTAATATTTATCCCCAAGTACCGTATGTATTTCAAACTTTTCATGCAAAAAAGTAAATTAGCAATTTCTCTTTCTCATACCAGTCCCTGGTGCTGACTTGCTTTCTCTTTCCTTCAATAATACCAAAACTCTTCCCAACATCCACACTCAGAATCATATGCTTTTCTTTCTTCGTCACAATCTGTCATGAAGTCCCACAGATAACTTCTTGGCATTGCAGTCCTGTCTGTCTTCTCTCCCTCTATTTCTAGTACTTTCTTTTTCTTTCTGGTTCTTACCTGAACCATAATATTAACTCTCTTGTTTATTTTTCCACATTCAGCCTCCTTCCTCCTTAATACAAACAGTACATGGTCACAGGATTAAATCTCTACTTGTGATACTTACTTTATCAAAACATTTAAATGACTTCCCTTTTTAATGAATAAAGTACAAACTCTCTTAGGGGAGGTATAAAGTACAATAAAGGAATAAAGTACAAACCATTTGGGGATATTCAGATGGGCTCCAATCTATGTTTTTACCTCCTCTCCTTCTACTTCCTTACCTTCACTAAAACCAATCTGTCCTACCAACCAATCTTTGTGCTTATGTTTTATTTTCCAATCCCCCATTTCATTGCACATATAGATTTTTTATCCAGAATAATTTCTCCCATTTCCTCTCATGGAAATCCTACCCACATCTGAGGACTCTCTTTAAATGTGACTTTCTTCATGAACCTTCTTTTATCCTCTAACCAAAAAGGACCTCTCTAACACAAACATTTTTCACAGACATTTACATCAGTGCCTTCTGCCTGGAGTATTTATGTGCCTTATCTTTACTAACTTAACAACCTTTTGATGGTGGTTATTGGGTCTTGTTTTTGCATCCCCTGTAATTATGATTACAATATAGATGGTCAATAAATAAACTCTTCAGATACAGCACAAAGAGAAGGAGAGGCCACAAAGATCTGTGGAAATATATGACCAACATAAAAGACAAGAATTACTGATATAACAGCATTAAGATCATTATTATCTGTCTTGCATGTTATTGGCACTGTTGAACACATTTTAGAATATGAAATGACTATAATAAATGTTTGAAATGACTATGGTAGACTAGATGGTGTCCTACCTTTCTTGCGGGTCTGACGTTTTATTATTCTATGAAATGCCATCAGTACTATTTGGTAAATAAAAGGAAAAAATACACATGACATTAGGTTCTCCCTTCCTTCCAAATTTATCCACAGATAATTTCCATTAAATGCATCTTGTGGACAATTCCCAAGCACAGAAAGTTAATTTCTGAGTCCTAAATGAGCCAACCAGAAAAATTTACCCAGACCATGATAAGAATTCTCAGGTTGCTCCTCATTCTAGTTTTCTCATTGAAATGATGAGAGAGAAAAAGGTACAACAGCCAGATAGAGTCCACGGAATTGGAGATCTATGGTGCCTCATGGGAAGCAATAGCAAGTTAGTTAAATTTAAGTGCTCTGAAGTTGGACTGGCTGGTTTTGAATCTGTAATTGAATCTGTAATTCAATATTACTTAGTTGTTTTCCAAGCCTCGATTCTGTAAAATGGAGTAATAACATAACTCAGGGAGATAATGGGAAAATTAAATGAGTGATTTGATGAGAAAATTAAGTGTTTTAACGGCTTGGCATACTACCGGACATATAATATGTCTTCAAAATTCTTACCTATTATTTTCTTCTACTTTCTTTTCTTTTTGTTCTAATTTAACTGGTTTACTTTTCATAATTGCCAACATAAACCATATTGTAAAAAAAAATTTAAAGATGTGAAAAATAAGAAAGTCTCTGAAATCTTCACCAATCTTGAGAAAATCATGCTACATTTTTGGCATTTACTATTTTCTTTCATATTTTGTCTGTGCGTTTAAAAAAGACTTCTAAGTATCTTTGACAACAAAGCTTAACTCACCCTTCAATCCAGATGTGCAGAGGACGTGTAAACTCACTTATTTTATACAGTGAACCTGGTCTTCCTCATGTACCTCCAACAACTGGCTTGCAGGAATAAAACAACTAATGGATCCACTCTGATGTACAGCTTAGCCTCATCCCATAATTTAAGTAGGTTTGCCTCAGGTTTGGTGATTTTGAGCATCTCTCCGTACATGTGTTCTGTGGTTAGACTCTGCTAGGGAAAAATAATGCTCACTCAGTCAGTCATGTTTTTCAGTCTTAAGGTCTCCAAACCCAGCTTATATCCAAGATAGTACTTGGTTAGGAGGGTGGGGAGGCAGAAGGGTATGACTTTTGTAGCTTCACAGTGTAGAGAAGAGTTCAGGTTAGTTTCTCTCCCCTCTGGCCTCCTGTCAGATGTTCTTTGTCCAATCAGATGCTGCTTCCCCTGCTGGCATTTGTGGATAACACCTGTGGCTGGTTAGATTATAATCAATTCCTAAAACTTGGATAATTCTCAGAGGTCATTAGTATCAATACAAGTGTCTCAGTATCTCCATTTCTCTTAGTTTTCAGAGCCTGCATATTTATATTATTTTGTAGATGTTGATTTTCATTTTATTTCTAACTAATACTGGTTTGTATATAGAAAAGTTAATGGTATTTTTAATACTGATTTAAAATCTATTTAACTCTATTATTATTTATAACTTTTATCTTTAGTTGTTTATCTTGGCTTTCCCCCAAGATTGGTGGAATGTCTTGAGCTGTAAGTCTCTAGCCTGCATGCTTAAAACCACCAGATTCTTTAAGGGTAGGATCACACTGGAGTTCAAGCATTTTGATTGGAATTGACAATGAAGCACAGGTCCTGTGGCCACCACCTCAGATCCATAGAACTCTCTCAAAATGCAACCTTGCAAGGAATGGGCCTTGGTTTAATTCGCACCTATCCCATAATCTCCTAAAATAAAAACTTTTGCTCTGTCCTTTTAAATATTTTGTCTCTTATTTTCATGCGTTGCTTAATTGCACTGGCTAGTATCTGCAAGAAAATGGTGAAAAATAATGCTGATAGGACAATCTTTTTTTTCTAACAATGTTTCATCACTGAACACTTGAGAATCATATATATGAATATAACTGCTCTTTCTGTGTATTTATGTATGTATGTACTTATGAGTCATCTTACATATTTTCACAAAATCTGAATTTGCCTGAATGCCTTTTCTTGGTTTTAACTTACTCCATTGCCACTTCTATTTCCAATAAACAGGAAATTAGCTTTAGGGACCTTACAACAGAGTTTCAAAGTTTTTTTTGAAGTTCTCCAAGTTTTTCCAAAATAGTTTAAAGTGTTTGGAGTGCATGCTTATTATTATAATGTATACGTGAAGTTTTTCCAGAATAAAGATGGAATTTTATCAAAGGTTCTTCCTATCAAAACAGTTATATGGCGTTTATCTTTTAATTTAAATGCAGTGAATTATACTAATAAATTTTATCATGTTAAAGCATATTTGCAGTCCTTAGGATAAACCCTATTAGAGTTATATTAAGCTGTTTTTAATGTATGGCTTTATTATGTGTATCTTTAAATATTAATATTCAGTGTTGTGCTATATTTGTTGAATGCTGATATCTTAGACATATAACTTTATAACAAGAAATAGAAAGCTTCCCCCCTCCCGACCTTTTTTTTCTGGAATAATTCACTTGACATGAAAATTAGATAGATGTTCCATGATTGGATTGATAAAGTTCAATTATGCATTCATCTGAACTTTGTGATTTCTTTAAGTATAGATCTTTTAGCTCTCATAAAACTTTTTGAGTTTTTGCTTCTTGTTACTTGTATTTCCTTTCCTTCTTGGGTTAATTTTGTATAGTTTAATTCTAAAATAATATAATTTATCTATCTAGGTTGTCAATTTATTAACATGGAATTGGGTGAAATGGCGAAATTCTTGAAATTCTTTAATATCAGGATGGGTTTTTCTTCTCTCTTCTTGAATATTCTTATATTTGTATTGCCTTTTATTCTGTTTTTTTGAATGGGCAAGCGAGGGGTTCATTTTTTTACCCCCTAAGAATAAGCTATTGACAACTCTGTCATTTTTCTTTTCCCTAATTCACTTATTTATGCTTTAATCTTCATTAATTTTTCCATCTATGTTACTTGGGTCCACTGTGCTGTTTTTCATAACTTTTGCATTTTATTTAATTTACTATTTTCATTATTTTTGTTTGCACCAAAAATATTTGAGGCCATGTTATTATTATTTTATAAATACTCTGCAATTGTGGCTTTTTAGTTCTCTTTGCCCCAAGAGTTCTTTAGAAAAGAATGGTATTAAAATATCAAATGCTTTGGGTTTTTTGTTTCTAAATTTGACATTTGGTTTTTACTTTATTAGACTGTGGTTTCAGAATATGATCTGAAGTCTTTTTTCCCCTTTGGAATTTCTTTTTGGCTAATATGTGATTATAGTTTTGTTTTGTTTTGTTTTTTCTAAAATGCTCCAGGGGCCATTTAAAAAGAATATTCTCCCTTTGCAGATGATAGCTTTTAGTACATATGTTTTTTTTTTATCTGACTAGAATATATCAAAGTTTTATAATATTGTTTAGATTTTTATGGAGGGACAACTCATATACATGCTATTTCAAGGACAGAAAAATTCTTCTCTTAAATTCTCTCTCTCCTGTTGCTTTTCCATCTGTTCCTTGTTTCAGTTCCTGCAACACTTTCTCCAGGTACTCTGTCGCTGTGTCAGTTGGTACATAGAAGCTCATTAAGAATTTGTTGAGTTCATAATCTTAAAAGGACTGTGTTTTTATTTAATATTTTCTAAAATTGTATTTTGATATTATGCATTCTTTCTTTTTTGTTTACATTTGCTGATTATATCCTTCCCCATTATTTCCACTTTTCTGTGTTATTTCAGACATTTTATTAACATGGGTTGGAGTTTAGTTATGAGCCCATTTATTGTATGCATTTCTCTCAGTAACCTTTCTTTCATTATACTGTTTCACAGGAGTAGGAACTATTTTTAAGACTATTAGAAACTATGTTTATACATTTAAATAAGATAGGTACCTCTGTATCAATGTACCATTCTCAGAAAATCTGTCCAGAGAGGCTACCCTCTGTGAGAGACCTAAAAGCTAAGTGAGCACACCGTCTCCCTTCTTCACCCTGACTTTCCATCCCAGCGTTTATGGTTGTATGTGAGATTTTATCCCAGTCTGCTATTTTTAAATCATAAGTGTCTTAAGATGTATTTCAAGAATTGTCCTTTTCTTTTGTTTTTAAGTTTATTTATTTATTTTGAGAGTGTGTGTGTGTGTGTGTGTGCCTGCATGTGAGCGGGGGGAGGGGCAGAAAGGGAAGAGCGAGAATCCCAAGCAGGCTCCATGTTGCCAGCACAAAACCCCACGTGAGGCTCGATCTCACAAACCATGAGATCATGACCTGAGCCAAAATCAAGAATTGATGCCTGATGTAGCCACCCAGCTGCCCCAAGAATTGTCCTTTCCACAGCATTATTAACCATATTTACTTAATTCATTTATATTAGTTATTTTTAAAAAAAATTGCACTTGCCTCTGTTTTTTTTTTTTTTATGTCAGCATTCCTATTCATGAGTTGTATGTTTTCTCTTTTTGACTATGTAAGATAGTCACGTATTTCACAATTCAAAAGATATAATAAAGGGGCATATAGAAAAAGTCCGGCCTTTACCTGTGTCCCCAACCCCCCTCCAGCCAATTTGTGTCTTCACAGATAACTTATGGAATGGGTTTATGGGTGTGTATATTTCCAAAGAAATTATATCCAGAGATGAGAGCCTTCTGCTTATTTGTTGTGTGATGTGAGTCAAGTTACTCAACCTACTTGAACTTTAGGGTTATTTTTTTTATCTTCAAATGTGGCATCCTTTATTCATTTAATCACCAAATGTTTAGTGAGCACCTATGTGTCAGGCTCTGTGGTAGGTACTGAAGATAAACTGTAAATAACACAGATGTGTTGGTTATGGCATAGGGAAAAGAATTACAGTAACTGCCTTAAGGAATTTTTTTTTACTAGAATAGATGAGAAGTGCTTTGTAAGTGTGAACTATTATTACACATACATCCTTTTTTGCTTCTTTTGTCACCCAGGTAATCATGCAGTGCTATACACATTGGTCAATTCCATTTTTTATTTAAAAAGTTAAAAAATGTATCATGGGTGTCTTTCTAGAACTTTTGTCATTATGTTTTACACCTGCATTATATGCATTCTCTGATATGCCATAATTTAACTTGTCCCCTATTGATAGATTTGGGGGGATTTCTGTAATATTTAGCTGCTGAAAAGAGATTACTGCAATGAGTAATTTTACTTTCTTGTACATAGGTGAATTTACTGTAGGATGGAATTGTTGGGCCTTAAGTTATGTGATGTGTAAGTTCGATAGACAATACTTCCTCTGCGAAGCGACTGTACCAATTTACATTCTTACAAGCCATGAACAGGTATGGCTCTTCTCCTCACCCTCACACACAGAATAAACTATTAATCTTTTGGATTGTGGATGCCCTGAAAGGTAACGAATGGTATCTCACTGCAGATTTACTCTATTTCTCTCATCATGAGTGAGTTTTGTTAAGGATCTTTCCACACATCTAAAATCCAAACTCTTTCCTTCTTTTGCTATCTTTTCATAGATTTTCATTTCTTTTGTATTTATTTGTAGGTCTTCATTCTTTCAATGTGTAGGAATGCTTCATTTTCAAGGGAAATTAAACTTTTGTCTATGCGTTACAAATAGTTTTACACAAGCTTAAATGATGAATTTTGCCATTCTTTTTCTCCTTTGCTGTGTTTATTGTGTTTAAGTAGTTGGAAGTTTCAATCACTTCCCTTATGGCTTCTGAGTTTTCTGTCACAGAAAGGTCTTCTTGGTTCTGATATTATAGCATTTTTACCCATGGATTATCACAGTCATTTTATGGTTTTATTTCTGTCTTTGAATTTTTTACTCATTGGAAATGTACCCTGGTAAAAAATATGGAACATGGAAGAACATTTTTTAGTACAGATGGCTATCAAGACACCCCAACACCATTTGCTTTTAATCAACAATCCTTTCACCAATATCTAAAATGCCATCTTTATCATTTAGTAAATTCCCTTATGGTTTTGGCCTATTTTTGGACTTTTTATATGGTTCCATTGATGTATTTGTTGATTCATGAGCAATATCACACTGTTTGAATTCTCGAGGCTTAGTAATATCCTTTAACATCTGGTAACTCCCTTTACGCTTATTTTTCAGAATTTTCCTATTTATTCTTGCTTGTTTTCAGTGTCCATATGTATTTTAGAATCACCTTGTCACTTTCCAAAATTATCGTTTTGATTTTTTAATGGTGATTGCTTTAATTAAATGTACAGATTAATTTAGAACCGATTGATATCTTTGTGATACTGTTTCTTCCCATCCAAGTACATGCTATTTCTCCTTATCCAAGAAAATAGTACGCCTTTTGAGTTGTTCAAGTATCCTTTTGTGGCTTACTGAATCTTCTCAAAGTTCTCTTACAATTAATTTTTCACTTTTATTAAATTTATTGCAAGGCATAGTAGACAGAACAATACCCTCCCCTGCTTCAAAGATGTCTACATCCCTAATACTCACAAACTATGAATATATTATGTTACATGACAAAGGGGAATAAAAGTTGTAGATAGAATTAAGATTGCTAATCAGCTGACCTTGAGATGTAGAGGTTATCTTGGATTATTCAGGTGGACCCAGTGCAACCACAAGGCTCCTTCACAAATGGCAGAAGAAGGCACTGAAGGAAGAATCAGAGAGCAGGCAGTATAAAAAGAACTTGGCCTGACCTGGCTTTGAAGAGGCAAGAAGAGGATCATGAGTCAGAGAATATGGGCAGCCTCTCGAAGCTGTAGGGGGAAAAAAATGTGTTTTCTCCTAAAGCAACCAAAAGGAATACAGTCCTGCTGATACTTTGATTTCAACTCTTTTAGACCCATTCTGGACTTCACACATCCAGAACTGTGAGATCATAAATTTGTGCTTTTTTTAAAAGCACTAGGTGTGCAGTAATTTGTTACAGCAGGCACAGAAAACTGATATACTAGGCCTTCTATCTTTCGTTATTGATAACATAAATAAGGTCTTTATGTGGAGACTTGATTACTGTATATTAATCTTGTACCTACCACGTTACTGAATTCTCTTAATAGTGGTTTTAGTTGAAATTTTTAAGTTTCTCAAATATATAATCATTTCAGGTGCAAGTTGTGATCATTTAACGTCTTTCTTTCCAATTTTTGTAATTTCTTTCTCTTATCCAAATATGTTGGCTAGTGCCTGCAGACTCAATTCAATTAATAGTGGTGATGATGGAGTAGGCGCCTTGTTCCTGACAGAGATGGGAATGCTTCTAAAGGTTTTTCTACAAGGATTGTTTCAGCCTTTTGTCTGACCTGCTTATTTTATCACGTTGAGATTCATCTATTTTTGACTTTATTTTTAAGAGTTCATATCAAGAATAAATATTTTTTACAAAGAATAAATATTCAATTTTTAAAAATGCCTCTGCAGCATGAAAATGATGGTATGATGTTTCTTCTTTGATCCATTACTATGATTAATTGTAGTCACCGTGGAACTATCCTTTCATTTATTGAATAAATACCATTTTGCAAAAGTGTACAATTACCTTCATGTGCTCTTGATTACTCTGGAATTTTGCTTCCATGTTCATAGTGAAATTGGTTTGTAGTTTTCTTTTTGTATATGACTCTTCCCTGCTTTTGTTTGTCTGTTTATCATTTACTTTTCTTCCTTGTGTGTTTTTTGTAAAAAGACTTTTTTAAAGGGCAGTTCTAGGTTCAGAGCAAAATTGAGGGAATGGCATAGAGATTCCCCATGTATGCCCTATCCCCACACATGCAGAGCCTCCCAAATTATCAACATGACCCACCAGAACAGTACATCTTTTACCAAAAATGGAGCAAGTGGACATGTCAAAACCACCCAAAACCCATAGTTTACCTTAGGGTTCACTTTTGGTGTACATTCGATGGTTTTGGACAAATGTGTATGACTTATTTATTATTATAATATCATTCAGAGTTGTTTTACTGCCCTAAAATCTTATGTGCCCTGCCTGTTCATCTCTACACACTATACCCCGTGCAAGTATGAATCTTTTTATTGTCGCCATAGTTTTGCCTATTCCAGAATGTCATATAGTTGAAATCATACAATATGTAGCCTTTTAGATTAGTATCTTTCTCTTTTATTTTTAGATTAATGTCTTTCCCTTAGTAATATGCATTTAAAGTTCTTCCATGGCTTTTCATAGCTTGAGAGCTCATATCTCTTTAACGCTGAGTAATATTCCTTTGTCTGTATGTATCACTATTTATTTATAACTTTCACCTACTGGAGGATATCTTGGTTGCTTCCAAGTTTGGGCAATTAACGAATAAAGCGACTATACATCTGTGAGCAGGTTTTTGCATGAACACAAGTTTTCAACTTCTTTGGGTAAATATCAAGGAGCACAATTGCTGGATCGTGGGGTAAAAGTATGTTTCATTTTGTAAGAAACCACCAAACTAGCTTCCAAAATGGCTGTACCATTTTGCACTCCTACCACCAGTGAATGAGAGTTCCTGCTGCTCTACCTCCCAGCCAACATTTGATATTGTCAGTGTTCCAGACTTTTGCCATTCTAATAGATCTACAGTGGTCTCATTTTTATTTTAATTTGCATTTCTCTGATGACATGGAATGTAGAACATCTGTTCACATGCTTATTTTCCACCCGCATATCTCCTCTGGTAAAGTGTCTGTTAAGGCCTTTGGCCCACTTTTTAATTGGTTTGTTTGTTTTCTTGTTGAGTTTTAAGGGTTCACTGTATATTTTGGATAATAGTCCTTTATCAGATGTGTCTTTTGCAAATATTTTCTCTCAGTCTGTGGCTTATCTTTTCACACTTTGTCAGAGTAGACATTTTTAACTTTAGTGAGGTCCAGCTTATCAGTCATTTCTTTTGTATACAGTAAGTCTTGAAGTCACTTCAACTTTGCTCTTCTCCTTCAATGTTGTGCTGGCTTTTCTAGCTCTTTGCCTCTCCACAGAAAGGTTAGAAAAAGTTTGTCAATATCCACAAAATAACATGCTGAGATCATGACTGTATGGTTTTTTAATTAACATTATATTCAATTTGTAATATAATTTTTCTATGTCTTGTAATAGTGTAATAGCCCTGGAAATATTGATTACGAAGGTTTAGGGTCTATACATAGCCTATTTTTATGACTGCTTCAGGAGCAGGTGAAGGAATACAGTTTTTAGATACAAAATTTGATATATTTCAAAAATATCTACCTTATTAATTAGACCATTTGGGTCTGCAATATCTGTATATATTTTTTTTCACATCTGAGTTAAAATATTTTACTGTCAATAGTATCTACTCTAGGCATAATAATGTTAGGTTTGTTTGTTCATAGGCATTCGTAACTATTACATCTTTATTGTTAATTACACATCCTAGCATGTTCTTCTTTGTCTCCATTAATTCTTTAAGTGCCTGCATTCAAATTTGACTAAAAAGAGAATCAAACTCTACCTATTTTTATTTGTATTTGCGTGGCGTATCTCTAACAATATTTTTTATTTTTCCCTCTTTCTTTTTTTTTCTAATGTTTATTTATTTATTTTAAGAGGAGGTTAGGGGCAGAGAGAGAGAGAGAAAATTGCAAGCAGGCTCCATGTTGTGAGCACAGAGCCCAACCAATGGGCCTCAATCTCAGGAAACTATGAGATCATGATCTGAGTCAAAATCAAGATTCAGACACTTAACTGACCAAGCCACCCTGGTGCCCCTATTTTTCAATCTTTCTACATTACTTTGGAAGTCCATTCTCTTGTAAGCAACATGGTATATAGGGTTGTTGCTTTGTAATCCAATCTGAAAGTCATCTTTATTGATATGCCTCTTTATTTACATTCTTATAAGATTATTTGGTTTTAATTGTTAGCTTAGTTAATGCTATACTTTCTTATCTTATTTTTCCTTTTTCTGACATTTTACTTTGTCATCTTGTAAAATTTCTTTGATACATCTGGTATCTTAATGTAGAATATTATCAAATACAGGAAATACTCCATTTTGTTAGACAACATGTATTAATTTATGCTATCATTGATAAATTTAGTTTTCTTTTTCTCTCTTCCTTTGTCGTCACTACCATTTTTAGTCAATGACTATCTATATATTTACCATGATACTCTAAATTGGTTTTTTTTTTTTTGATAGTTACTTTTAAGTGATTGCCTTTGACTTCCAGTAAATAGAAATGAAGAAATCACCATTACTCTATATCCTACATTTCGTGCTTTTCCCTCTACTTTTTGTTCTCTACATTGCCAGTGTATTTGGCATTTATAATCTATTCTGTTCTTCCCAATCCCACATTTTTTTAGTGTTATTAGTACTTTCAATTTTTTTTTAACACTTATTTTATTTTTGAGACGGAGAAAGACAGAACATGAATGGGGGAGGGTCAGAGAGAGAGGGAGACACAGAATCTGAAACAGGCTCCAGGCTCTGAGCTGTCAGCACAGAGCCCGACTCTGGGCTCGAACTCACGAACCGCAAGATCATGACCTGAGCCGGTCTGATGCTCAACCAACTGAGCCACCCAGGCGCCCCAGTGTTGTTAGTACTTTCAAATTTACTAAAGATTGCTAGTGATTTCCCAGTAACACCGTCATTTTCTACTTTATTATTTTAAAGTTTACTTATTTATTGTGAGAGAGAGACAGTATAAGTGGGAGGGGCAGAGAGAGAGGAACAGAGAATCCCAAGCAGGCTCTGCACTGACAATTCAATTCGGGTCTCAAATGCACAAAACCATGAGAGCCAAACCAAGAGTCAGACACTTAACCAGCTGAGCCACCCAGGCACCCCTCATTTTCTATTTTAATAATGAGTTCCTTTCATTTTATTTGGGCTCTAGTCATTGAACAATAAGGTAAATTTCCCAGCCTCTCATGCAGCTAGGTGTGCCTTTTTGATGTGTCCTACTTCCACGATATTTTCTTAAAGAAGAAGTTGCCTGCTATTGACTTCCATATGTCCCTGTTCGCCTGGATGGGGAATGAGTCAATCTAAACTATGGAGATGAAGTATGTGATTATAATGGGAGATAGTGAAAAACTAAGATATAAAGATCTAGGTCCCTGAATGCCTTCTTGGAGGATAGCCATTGTGTCAGTCCTGAACTACCTACATCAGGATTGTTTCATGAAAACATAACAAAACAAAACTTTTATCCAATGTAGGTTAGTGAATTTGGGGTCATTTTTACAGTGACTTAGCCTCTACTATCAGTCATACTAAAATACATCCAGTGATCTCCACTGATTATTTTGTTGTAATTTTGCCAATTATACCTTGATAAACTAAGTTTGTCCTCCAATTTAATTTCTCAAAAATAACTCATGGTGAAAATATTCCCTATTTTGTGCAACTTAAAAACTGTTTGTTAAACCTCTAAACCTAATTTCCAGTTTCAGGAAATAGGAGTAATGAAGGAGCAGGTTAAACAAAACACCAAGAGAGGGGCACCTGAGTGGCTCAGTTAGTTCAACATCTGATTCTTGTTTCGACTCAGGTCATGATCTCATAGTTCCTGGGTTTGAGGCCGCCTCAGGCTCCCTGCTGACAGCATAGGGAGTCTGCTTAGGATTCTCTCTGCCCCTCTCCACATTCCCATCTCCTTACCTCCTCCCCTCCTCTCCACACCTCCCACACTCCCCTCCGTCTATCCCCGACCCTTCCCTCACCTCCTCCCATATATGCACTGGAGAGTGCATGTGCTTGCACACACTCTCTCTCTCAAAATAAATAAACTCAAAGAAGAATCAAGAAAAAAGAATCGGGTAAATGCAGAATTGGAAAAATACATGTCATGTTTCCTGAATTCTTCAAAAAGTGAATGTTATAAAAAAAATCAAAGGCAGAGGACTTTATTACTAAGGAAAACTAAAATAAACAGTCATAATCACCTGTTACAAAGCATCCACCTAGGATGGGGCCTAGTTCCTAAGAAGGTAAACTGTAAAATATATAGTTACATAACTTAGAAAAATTTTATATGGACTGGATGTAAATAAAATTATGGAATAACTTTGTATTTCTTAGTTGTGATAGCAGTATAATGTTATGTAGGGAATTGTCCTTATTCTTAGGAAATGAATGTTCAAGTAATTAGAAATAAAGTTACCTAAAGTCCTAAACTTACTTTTAAATATATATTTACATATGGAGAGAAAGAGAGAATGAAAAAGAGAGAAGGAGAGAGAGATAAGTGGAGGGCTAGGGAGGGGGAAAAGGGAGGGGATGAGATGAGTCTATAGATAAACCAAATATGCCAAAAAAAAAAGGGTAAATATTAATGAATTCAAGAGGAGGATATATACAAGTATTTATTAAAGTATCCTACTATTCCTTTTTTAAAAAATTCTAAAATAAAACTTGGGGGAGTAAGTATTTAAAGCACTCAAAAACATGTTTATTGCCTTTATACTCAAATGACAGTGGGTGAGACGTCAAACCTTTGGGTGCATTCTCTTCTCTTCAGCATTTTGTAGGGATTGTTCTGTTGACGGCTTGCATAAAAGATTGCTGTGGAGAAGTGGAAGTTGAATTAATTTATATAATAAGTTACTTTATATTCTCATCTGGCTTCCCAGTGAATTCTTTTTGCGCATTAAAAGACAAATAACTTTCCTCCGTTGTCTTATTGTTAACCATTCTTCCTCACTTTCTACTGGGAAGAACCTAATATGACCTTTCAATTTGTAAGTTCATGTCTTTTTAATCCCATAAGTAGTTAATATACTGTATTTGTTTTGTTGTTGTTTCTTCATAGAGGATTCCAGTTGTTCATATGACTTCCAAATCCGTCATTTTTTAAATGTCTGTTTTCTTAATGGTATAAATCTCATATTAATATATGTTTTCTATTTAACTTCATTTACTTTTTCCACCATATCCTTTGTTTTCAGAATGTCAGTTTTTCAATGAACTTCTTGCAAGTTCAGCTGGATTTGTTTAATAGTTTTGTGTTATTTCCATACTTTTCTCAGCTCTACCAGCTGATAATTTTTATTGCCTCAACATATCTTCCCAGAGCTTTTGCATTTTTGCTTTATATCTTCCTTTAGAAGAGTTAACTTATTAATATCTTCTTAAATTTGTAGTGAAAAACTTTCTTTTTTTTTTCCCTGATATTGTCTTTGACTGGATCCCACAGGGGTGCCTTCTTGTATCACTGAAGAAGTTGAATTTTTCCTGCACCAACTATTTGCTAGGAGTATTATGTCAGAGACAGAAAGCAATAGTATTTAGGACAGACGTGACTTCTCATGACTGAGGGTTCTGGGTGTGACTTTTTCCCATGCAAGGGAAATAGGTGTCGATTTTCTTAATTCAGAGTCTCTTTCTAAGCTGCAACACAGAAAGTTTTGCTTGCACATATGTATCGCCCATAGGATTGCTCATTTAATCTCTGTTCCTCTGTTTCTTGGAACCATGTTGGGTGAAGTAAAACTGATGCCAGGTATATCGTTAGATCTGCTGCCGAAAATAAGGAAGCTTGGTTTATCATCTGGCATGACCTTCATCTTTGATATGATATTTTTTGCTGGCTCTTTCTCTGATCTAAAAGCTCTTATCATCATTTATTGGCTTCCTCCTACTTGTTCCACTGCATGCCTTCTGCTGTAAGCCACCAAATATCTTTTTTTAAAAACACTTTATTCAGGTAAAACCTGTTCATGTTTAATGTATACAACTTAACAAGTTTGGAGATGAACATATATCAGTAAAACCATCACTAAAATCCTTGCCAAAAAACATATTCATCACCTCCAAAAGTTTGCTCCCACTCTCTTTTATCATTATCATTATTATTACTATTATTATTTTATATCTTGTGATCCAGGGTTTTAGCTGTCTTCCGGTTTCACCAAAGATAGTGCTTCTGTCTTTTATTCATTGTTCTCCTTGGTGCTTTTGGATGGCTTGTAGAAAACAAAAGGCATATGCTGATTTTATATTCCAATGTTCAAACAAAAAGACCTATTCATGATTTCTTTATTTTGAATTTTCATTCTTCTATTTTTAATGTGACTAGGTTTGGTCTTCAGAAAGGTTTTTCATAATGGTTAATAGATGATATATACTCAGACTTTAAAACTCCCTTCCTGTCACCTCTATGCATGAAACTTGTGCATACAGACAAGACATCGTTGTTGGGGAAAAGTCTTCTCACCTCTTATGTCCAAAGAAAGTGTTCCATCATTTCTTGTTCTTGAATATTACTATGTGGAAATCTCAGACTAGCTTGAACTTGCCCTTATATGTGATTGTTTCTTCTTCCAGAATGATTTCGTTATTCTTTCCTTGACCTTAAAGTCAACAGTTTTGCTCTTATAATTTTTCCTTTGCAGCATGTATGATCTTATTTAACCTACCTCCCATACCATTTTTTTTTTGTTTTTTAGTGTTTATTGTTGTGCATTTTCTGATTTTTAGTTCACCAGTTCTTTTAGTTTTTCTCTTAAAACAAATGGTTTTTTATTATATTTTACTATTTTTTTTATTTTTTTACATGTATTTAAACTTTATTTTGAGAGAGACAGAGACAGCATGAGCCAGGGAGGGGCAAAGAGAGAAGGAGAGAGAGAGAGAATCCCAAGCGGGCTCTGCACTCACCCAATGGAGGGCTTGAACTCACCAGAGTTAGACACTTAACCCAGTGCCCCCAAAACAAATGTTATTTTAATATTTTAATATCTTACGTGTCACCTCAATTTCTCTCCCTAGACTTGCAGTAACTTTATTTTATACAATCCTGTGTTTCATAGAAATTCCATGTTCTCTAACTTCCTTGAGATGACAGATAATTTTTTCTGAAATTTCCTTTTCTTTCCTGAGTTAAGTTACCCTTCCAAAATTCAGTCTTAATAGTCTTTTGAATGTTAATCCATTCTTTTGTGGCGCTTTTTGTATACCAGGTCCTTTGTATTTATTAATCATCTTTAAATGTAGACCATAGTATCTCTTTTGCAACGTTTAGAAAGATAGTGTGGGTGGACTCCCATTAGCTAGTCTTTTTGTAAAAATAAGATAGCCTTAGAATCATCCCTCTATCTCCAGCTGGAGAACTAAATACTGTTTATTTTGTTTCTCTGTTTTACTCTTCAACTGTTTGGGAGCATTGGAGGCATGAAAACAGTGGAAATGATGAATGCCTTGGGATGGCCTTCAGCTAATGTATAAACTTTCATCTCTGAGCTTCAAATCTGCTATATCCTCCACACAGAGGGTGCAGTTAATTCCTTGGGGTTAGATAACATCCTTCATCTTTTGGCCATTACATTTATCCTTTCCTCCAATAACTATGTATTCTAAGATGGCTTACTGTTTTCTCAGCAATGTCTGCCCTCTTTTTACTCCCTCTAAAATATCATCTGACACCAGGCCACTTCTCTGTTTAAGAACCCCAATGAAGAGTTAAGATGACATGGAATCTCAGTACCTCCTTCAACCCAACACATGGTCTAGAAAAATGAGACTAGACCTTAAGCAGTGTGCCCCTCACTGCACTTTTCACTTGGCTCCCCCATGTCCCAAGCCCTTGTCTTTCCAAGATAAGGACCACTGTCAGGGTGATTCACAACTCTTATCATTTGCATTATCGAAAACAACATCATAGTCACCATTTTAGAGTAGTTTTTAAATCTTAGGGTCTTTCATTTTGTCCAAAATTTTCTTGCATTTGTCAGATATTCTTTATAAGGTATGTCAAGAAGTTGTTCAAGATCTGTGGTTTCATTATAAATTAATTTTCCCTCCTTTCATGTATTTTATATATTCTAGGGGAACATACACAATATTCAATGAATATCAGGGAGAGATTCATGTCAGTGTTCAAAAGTTCTTAACATTGTCCCCAGGAAAAAAAAAATCAACCCTTTCTAACATGACAGATTTGTGATTATTTCTTTCTCCCAAATTCACATATGCTGCCAAGAAGTTCACAGGCTTCCGGAAATTTTTACTGAAAATTTCAGATATTCCAGCAAGGAATTTTATCTCTGCAAACAAGTTCTGGAACTAACCATGTCTCATTTCATGCTAGCTTGCTGCTCTGTAGATAAATGTGAAACATCCTTTTGTGGCCAAATGTACAATTCAATGGAATTGTGTTGCCTTAATTCTTTAAGCGTATTGTGAGTAGTAAAAAGGCAGAGTAAACCTTTCCTGATTGATGTATGTCAACTGTCATGAGCTTCATGGACATACACAGTGATAAAGAAAGTAAGTGACAGTTGGGACTCATGGACAAAAGCATTTACTATAGAATCTAGTGCAACAGACACAGTCTTCTCCCTTCTGAGCTGTGGCCTGTTTCTGGCCTTAAGATTCAGCATTGAGACAGGTTGTCAAAGATAAGACAGGATGTGAAAGAGGTCCTGCTACAGGGCACCTCAGGTAAGATTTTAATAGCTATCTGTGTTTGAATAAGAATCCTCCTGATGCCTAGTTTTTCCTCCTAGTACAATGAAGTAATATCTTCATATTTCTTTAATGACATTTCCATCCGGGAGAATGAATAGTTCAGTGCATTAATTGATGCCAATTTCACATGGAACAATTTTATGGAATGCACTTAGTTCTGATTTTCTAGGTAGATAAGAATGATGTAACTCTTCCTATTTTACCAGGTAAAGACCTGTCTACCTGTATAGTTATGACAGGGAGAAGAAAATGACCTTGGCTTCTATATAAGTCACAGGAGGTATGTAAACAGTTAACGCTGACATTCAGTTTTCCCTCCTATTTACAAATATATTCAACTGTACTACTGAAATAAAATATATGCTACTGCACTAACCTAATGCAGTGATTGGTGGTGGGAACCAGGTGATGTGTACAATGAGAGAGGTTAGGAAAATAATTGATGGATGATAAATTATAAGATAAACACACTGAAGGATAGGCCTTTCTGCTTTTCATGTTTCTATCTTTTCACAAATGTTCTCATGTTTTTCTATAAAGCGCAATAACATTCCTTGCAATACAATATTGAGTATCTATATCTCTGCTCTGAACTAATTTTTCTTATATATTGCTCAGTCTTGACACTGACTGATGTCTCAGAGGTGTCCCAAGGATTATCAGTCAATCACAAATATTCACGGAACATAAAGTGTCATGTGCTGAGAACCATCCATTTTGAAGTTGGTTCTGAGAAAGTAGGAAATCAGTTAAGCCCTTGATCGAAAGATAAAAACAGGAACATGGAGACAAAATAAAATAAAATAAAATAAAGGTCACAATTCATGGGAATTTCCAAAGGCTCATTCCAGGTTTCTCTTCTCTTCTCTTCTCTTCTGCCCTCACCTTCCCTTCCCCCCTTCTCTCTCTCTCTCTCTCTCTCTCTCTCTCTCTCTCTGCTTTATAGGGATTTCATCTATTCACAAAAGCATTTTAGTTCATTCATTATACAAACATGCACTGAGTGTTTTTAATGAGTCATGTACCTGATAAGGAGCCAAGAATTCAAAGAATACCATGGATTCTCTTTCCTCAAAGAGCCTGCAGTATAATGGTGGTGATGAACTCATAGATGACATAGGAAGTGTCATTATGACAGAAGTGCACTATGAACATATGGGGCACAGAGTAAGGGCATCTAACCCTGCCTGGAAGGCAGTAGGAAGCATTCCTGGAGGAGTTGATATACTTATATAGAATTTCAAAGCATGAACGAGAGCCAAATATTAATTGGAGAAAAAAATAGATCCCAAGCAGATAGGACATCATGAGCAAAGGTATGAGAAAGAGAAATTGCATAATAAGTGTTCAGTGTTGCTGAAGCTGATGGTGAAGGGAAAGTGAGAGATAAGAAGAGTCTCACATGCAGAGCTTTTATTTCTATGTTAAGAAACTTAGACTGTATACTCTGGGCAATGGGAGCCACTCAAGAGTTTTAAACAAAGAAATGACAGGGTCAGATTTATATTTTAGAACCACTTGATGGTTTAGTGAAAGACCGACTTGAAAGGAAGAAGACTGAAGTTGGAAAAACTGGTTAACAGACTGTTTCAGTGCTCAGGATGCAAGATGATGAGGATGTCATCCAAGACCGCATTACAGATGGAGAAGGGGACAGGCTTGGAAAATGTTTAGAAGGTAATATTGGCAAGGCTTTGTATTACTGGAGCTGGCATAAGGAAGAGTGCACAGTTAAAGAAAACCTAAACTACCTGACATACTCTACAAGAGTCACAGCATTCAGCGCTGTCATTCAAGGACCGGAGTATCTGCCCTGAGTTCAGCTGTTCTCCGTGGTGACCAATTTAGATGTGAGAGGGTTTTTGTGACTGTCGTTCATCCATGTTTCCATGTCCTAAGAGACATGTCATTGATGTGGAATCTAAAACACAGAAATTGGAAATACCTGGCCCCACATTCCTTATCTTTTTCCTACAAGCTCTGAAGAAGAAGCTTGGCCAGTTGTGTTCTCCCATGCACAAGCTTAGGGAGCCTCTGAAGGTGTTCCCCTATCTCCTACCACTGCTGCAATCATTCATGTGACATGGGGGGAAAAAAGTACATGTAAAGGAAGGACCGTCTGAATCTGCTACCAATAGAACAAAATGCAGCTCCTGGAGTTAGCTTGCTTCATTATGCTCTAGCATGTTTGGCAACTGGCTCACTCACACCATAGTCCTTTAAGAATAATATACAGGCATGAAATGTAAGAGACGTCTCTATCCATGCCCAAAAGTTTCATTTTCTCAACTAAGCAGGAAAAATTGTGCAATGTTTTCTCCAAATGTTTAACTGACTATTGAGGGACAATGTCCACTTTCACATGCTCTATATTCTTCAGTGTATTGACACTTCGTTAACATTCTGTTAGTAATATTAATGATAATGACAATATTTAATACCCAGAAGATATACTTGCAAATTTTTCAATGATGAATTAAGGAACCGTTCTTCCAATAGAAAATGTCTATAACCTTTAAAAAGCATCATTAACGAAGTATAGACTAACAGCTTGAGACAAAAGCCATAAAACATTTTTAATACAGAGAGATGACACAATTTGGGTCAAGTAATTAGACCCAAATCAATAAAGCTGTAAGAAACAGTTACCTAAATATGGAGAGGAGCCTCAAAAACCTGTCTAGGAAAATAGAAAACTCCTTTTAAGATATGTTCTCAAAGCCACTGCATAATTGAGAGTGTCTAATTCAAATACAACAAAAAGGAAAATAAGGCAAGCAATGCATAACCAAAACAACAAAAACAACAACAACAACAAATGTTAAAGCAGCAAAAGCCACAACCAAGGAAATTGTTTCTACTATAGACTCACAGCCAGAAATTTAAGTGAAAAATTACTGTGCTATCTTCCAAATTAAGTAAATATGACCACTTGTGTGGCGCTAAAAGTCATCATATGCACAGCATGCTTCTAGCTTGTATCTTGATGATTGTTGAACTATTGTAAACAAGTGTGACAAGAAGACTCTGTCAAGAATGAAATACTCATTTTTTACAGCTAACCAAAATAACATGTTGCTAATGAAAATAACATTGCAAAGACACAAATTCCTTCCCCCATTTACATGTTCATAAACTATAGTTATTGTATTTTGCTTCTTCATTCAGAATTTCCATTTAAACATACAGCCATTCTTTTTTTTTTTTAACATGCAGCCATTCTTAACTAGCCCTATCCTTCACCTTTTAAGAACATTGTCATTACTGAAAGGAATCAGGAACCAGCTCAAGATTATGCTGCTCACAAAAGCCAAATTAACACTTACTTGGGTCAATAACATCAGAAAATATTTGCATGCAAGATATAAGCAGACTAATAAAATTTAGTTCATATAAAAGGAAATTATTTTTAAATTTTAGTTTTTGTTTCTTTCTTTTTTTATATAACCAGAGTTTAGAACATAGGTTATACATGTGCTGACATATTGGTCCTCTAATCCTTGGAGTAGCAAGACCAGATCGATGGAGGCTGAAGTCATTGAGGATAGTCACCTTCTTCAATGAGCTGCCTCACCTGTTTATTCTAGTGTGCTACGTAATCACACTCTCTGGGTGCCATCACGTGAAAAATTCAGGAGCAACTGTTTTAGGTAACAGGTATTTTGGCAGCGGGGGGGCACGGGTTTGGGTCTACCGTGACTTTAATATTTTAGTTTATCTCTTGTTGGTCTTGTGTAGGTATGGCTTGAAAGAATGCACTTTCGTCAGTATCTCTCTAACAGCAGCTGCTAAGAAAGATCAAAAGAACATCCATACTACGATTTAATACTATTCTACCCAGAAGAATCTTATTTTCTGGATCTCTAGTAGATGAAAACTTGATAGACTTCATAGTTCTCACTGATTTTATACTTAGAAACTTAATCACAAATTCTTCTCACAATAAACATACTTATTCATTGATATCCTTCTTAGTTATCTGCTACAGAAATAAGTATGGAAGTAGACGGAAGTGCTATATGCGGCAATTATAATACATTCTCCTTTACCCTGGAGTTCAGGTCTTGTCTCTCCTATGTGGGTTGTATGGGCAGTTTGGTTCATTAAGGTAACATGAGGTCACTGAGCTGGAAACAGCATTTGCCAGGAGAAGGGCCAGCTGACAGCATTCCTAGCAGCCAAAATCATCAATGAAAGAGAAAACTACAGGTAGCATAAAGACCACTAGGGAATCAATATTTTCAACCATAAATGCCATTTGAGGACACCTATCTTGTTGAAGCCTCAAAATGGGGTTTAACCTGGAACAGGTCTCTTTCCCAACTAAAAATCTCCAATGTTTACAATGTTTACCCACGTCATCCACCATTCTTACCCCTTGATCACTGCACAGCAGCCACATTGGCTTTCTTTTCTGTGCTCAAATGCACAAGCACATTCCAACCCCAAGTTCTTGTACATTTGTTTCACTTCCTAGAATGCTCTTTCCCCACCATTGTTTCACTTTACTTACATTAGCTTAATGTCATGTTGTCTGTTTATTTATTTGTCTGTTGTTTCCCTGATTTTATGTTTACAGACCCATTATCCATCTCCCCAGCCCAACCAACCATCCCTCCCCTTCCCAGGGCCACTAGAAACCAAACTTGATTCTATTAAGAACTAATAGTACACTGGAAAAATGGCCAGAATTACTGCCTTTGGTATACCATCCTCCTTTTCAATGCAAGTTTTCAACACTCTCTCTAAGAAGTGATATCTACTGCTCTACCCCTCAAATCTAAGCTGGCCTTGAGTTCATAGAATGAAGAGAAAATGAAGGAGTGCCTGCCCCAATTTCAGGCCTCAAAAGGCTTTGCACAATTCTGTGTGTCTTTCAGACTCCTGCCCAATGGCCAGATGAAGAAGTTGTCATGGAGCAAAGTTGGTTCATCTAATTAAAGGTCACGGGTATGTGAGAACACTCAATCAAAATCACAAGGTGCTTATCTTCTCTAAATGCATCTGACCACAGATACCCAAAAGAGTTCATACAAGATCAGCCAAGTCTGGCCCAGATCAGCAGAAATGCTGAGCTGAACTATGAACCTGTGCTTGTAATCTATTAGTAGTAAATAGCACTGAATGTTCAATCTGAAATGGTAGCCTCATCAACCATCTTTAAGGCTATGGGGCAAATAGGCCTATAACTAAGTCTTGGAGACCCCAGAGTATCTTCTGATGCCCCAATTTCTCCTCTTGCTTTAAGATTTATTGATTGTATTTCATTGCCTTGGTCATAGATTTTCTCATATTTCCCAATCCATTGAGTTAATTATTCTGACTGATTGCTTGCTCAATTCCCACTCGTTTCTTCATCTAAGATGCTGTTTTGGTTTTCCTATGTTTGCATGTACAACAGCCTAGAAAATCTTCTATAATACTCTTAGGGCTAGTTTCAAATATCAGAAATCTCTACCCAAACGAATGCTTTATGCCCATTGGTTCACGCTTCTCAAGGACCAGTTCTATTGTCCAAAAGGTGTGATTAATACTCTATGGGACCTACATATTCCTTTTCAGGGAAATTATAAACCTATAGTATCAATTTCTATTAACTGATAGATTTGAGTTTCTCTATTCTCTTCTAATATTTTTCTTATTTGGGATGCCTGGGTGGCTCAGTCAGTTGAGTGTCTGACTTCGGCTCACGGTTCATGGGTTCGAGCCCTGCATTGGGTTCTGTGCTGACAGTCAGCTGGGAGCCTGGAGCCTGCTTCGGTTTCTCTCTCTCTGCCCCTCCCTGACTCGCTCTCTCTCTCTCTCTCTCTCTCTCTCAAAAATAAATAAGCATTAAAAATAAATTAATTAAATATTTTTCTTATTGTATAGACTATATCCAGAATACTGGTAAATTATCATCTCATTTGAATCCCTTAAATCCAGTAGAAGGGACTCTTAAGAGGGAAAGAAACATCTAATCTGCCTAATCTTACATATTTAAATACATGTAGGCTTCAGAGGATATTTGCTAATTGTATTTTTCAAAGATGGTGTTAGCGCTATTTCCATCATGCATATACTTGTATAACGTGAGCTTGCTGCTCCCTCATCAAAAGATGGAGACTATGTCCCTGCTCTCGAACGCAGACAGAACTTTATGACTGTCCTGACCTACAGAATACATCACAAGTGACACTATGTGACTTTCAAGGGCAAGTCATAGAACAAAAATAGAGAACATTAAAATGACATGAACCCAACATATCCACTAGAGGACAGGCAAAAGTTAAGACTCACTCTAGTGGTTCTCCCACTTACTTCAGTGTGCCTCATTAGAATCACCTGGAGAGCTTGATAAACCAAGTTCTGGGCCCTCCCTTCACAGTTTCTGACTCAGTAAATCTGGATTGGGGTCTGAAGAACTACATTTCTAACAAGGTTTCAGGTGATGCTGGCTGCTGGTCAAAGGATGACACTTTGAGAAATGCTAATGAAAGGAAACACAAACTGACACAAAAGGATTCGGCTATTAAAACTTAAGTTAAAAAAAAGTCAATGCTGTAGTTCCCTGATAGTATACACAACTATTTGTGTGAAAACAAAAAATACTACCAGGGCGCCTGGGTGGCTCAGTCACTTAAGCAACCGACCCTTGATTTCGACTCAGGTCATGATCTCATGGTTTGTGGGTTGAAGCCCCATATCAGGCTCTGTGTTGACAATGAGAGCGTGCTTGGGATTCTCTCTCTCTCTCTGCCCCTTCCCTGCTTGTGCTCTCTCTCTCTCTCTCTCTCAAAATAAATAAACTTTAAAAATACTACTACTAATATCAATATTGTTTGAAAAAAACAAAAAATAAATAAAATAGTAGCCAAGGAAATTTTGGAACCAGAGCCTTATGCCACAAGCTTCCATCAACAAATTCAATAAATACAATTAGTAACTGGTTATTTAATCACTTGCAATGAATTGAATGTTTATGTTCCCCCCCCCAAATTCACATGTAGCCCCAAAAATGATGGCATAGGAGGTGGGTCTTTGGAGAGGTCACATGGTCATGAGAGTGGAACCTGCATGAATGACATTAGCATCCATATAAAAGAGACTCCAGAGAGTTCCCTCATCCCTTCTACCATATGAGGACATAGCAAGAAGGCAGTCATCTACCTACCAGGCAATGCTTCATCATGGGACATTAAATCTCCTAGCCCCTTGATCTTGGACTTTCCAGCCTCCAGAACTGCAAGAAATAAATGTTTGCAGTTTAAGCCCCTCAGTCTATGATATTTTTGTTATAGCAGCCTGAACAGGTAAGTCACCATCATGATATATTTTCACTTGGTCATACGCTTAAAAATCATTTTTAGATCATAGTACTACAAAAGCTCATAGAAATTCAGCAAAGAAGGACAGTTTACAATGCAAAGACATGAAAACAATAAAACAAAACATACTTTTACACTTATCATATTCCAAATGCAACAACACCTCATGCTAATATACCTTAGCCTGTGTCCCTAAATCACAACATTTTGGGATTAGCCTTTTTCTGGGCAATTTAAAGAAATATTAGCTCAACTCTGTGACTAATACTGTTAAAGTTACCATGAAAGAGCTAGAATTAAGTCCAAATAATTCATGCAACTACAGTTACAAGCCAAAATAGCAGAGCACATTGCTGATCTATGGGAGTGGTCTTCAAAATGTTTAATTAGGGCGTATGATTATGTGTTACCTAAAGAGTTACAACATCAACTGTAAAATTTGTCATTAATTTGGGCAATATGAGGGAAAATGTTGGGGTAGGAGGGAGGCAGTCACTACTGTCTGCTAATGAAATGTATTACAATATTTTTAAATGGTCAAGCATTCTTTAATACTAGAAAGGACCCCATTACACACCTTTCCAGTTGTCATTCTACATGTGTAATTCTAACAAGGAAAAAAATGTTAGCGTTCTACAAGTTTATAGATTCACTTTTCTCATATATGCTTACTCTCAGTAATAACTAGACTTTTTCTTTTTTGCATGAGAAAATGTTGAAACCAAACAAATATGATGAGTTGTATATACAAGGCAAAATAGGAGCATTGATAGTGTTTGGTGTTATCTTCAAATATCTCACCTACACACCCAAGCTCCAGTTTCCCTACACGATGTTAGTTACCCAAGGAACTGATAGACAGATGACAAAATACATATTTATATATATATATATAAATAGTGAATACGACCAATAATATTAAACCCAGAAATCAGTACCTGTGCAGAAGAAGGAAATACTGCTTCTAGAAAAAATAGTAAATCTAAATACAATAATTTTTTAAAAGACTTTATTTTTTCCTTGACGAAAACATTGTTTCTTTGGAGTTGACGCACTAATTATCCAGAATGTCAACAAAGTTTTTTTTAATTATTCAAAAAAATATTTTGACCCATTCTTACTGTTAGGTACCCTGTTAGGGATTTGGTATATGCCAAAAAATAAGATATATATTTTTTTCTTGTCTAGTGAGATGTTGAACATGAAAGCAAATAATTGCAATACATTTTGGTAAGTGTTATTTGGGAGATAAGAAATGAATACCTGAGACATAAAAGAGTTAATCACTGTACTGAATTTGGCATAGAAATTCTCCACAGGACATGCAATTTAAATGTCTCTCTAGGTGCTCCTACTAGAAAATATGGAGAGGGAATTACAAGGAGAAATAATGCAAAAATGTGGGATCACCTAGTAAGCACAGCAAGTTAAGCAATAATTGAAGGCAAAACATCCTGGCTTTAGTAGCAAGAGATGAAATTTAAGAGGCGAGCATAACCATAACTATAATGATAACCATAACTGTAAGCACAACCAAGCATCATGGGAGATTTCAATAAGAAGTTCAGGTTAACACCTGTAGCCACAAGATGCCATCAACAAAGTGGCATTATTCATTTAGTTTCAGATTGATTTACTACCATTGTTTCCCTGGAGAAAAGAGCCCTAAAAGAACATTCTACTCATAGAAATCGGACTAATTTTCATGAAGGGGAAGAGATACTTCCACTATTTTCTATATTGCTTCATATTACTGGAAAGGTTGGAGTTCAACTGTGCAGGTTGGGAGTAAACAATATGGAAACCCTTCTTTGGGCCCATGGATGGGTTTGAGGATTGAAGCTATTATACAAGGCAAACCATCTACTTCAGCAACTTCACACAAAGAGTTCTTGAGCTCCATCAAAGTACGGTAAAATTGTTTGACTGCTGCAAGAATTAGTACCAACATTTATTTAGATTAGATAATACACTTGTGGTACATGAAAACAAAGTGATTAAAAACACATTTAGGAAAATCTCATTTGTGGTAGATAAGACTCTCGGATTTGACAGTTATGTAATCTAAGCAAATATGGTTTTAATAGTGAATTAAGGTTTAATTTATAGATTTTCCGCATTGGATTGCTTAGAAATTAGTGCCCACTTGGGAAAGATCCAGTTGCACTGAAATAAGTGTATGGGGACTGGGATAAGGTTAATGAATTTGGGTGTTTAGAATACATTTGTTCACTCAGTTCATCAGAAAGACAGCCCGAGGTCTTAAAAATAAAAGTATCACCAGCTGCACAGCAACAGCTAGTATTTGTCAAAACACATAGTCAAAACACCCAGTTAAGTTCTAGCAAATCTACAAAGAGGAACTGTGGGACCCTTAGCCCAATTTCAGGCACTAAAATCTGAGACCTGAAAAGGTTACATGTTTTGTCTAATGTCATACTTTCAGCATAAAAGCAAAGCCACAACTGATACCAGGTCTTCTGATTTTAAATCCATGGTGGTTGTTTTTTTTGCTGTTGTATTTTTTGTTGCTGTCTTTCGGGTTTTTTGTTTTGTTTTGTTTTGGGGTTTTTTTTTGGTTTTGGCTTGGTTTGGGTTTTTGTTTTGGTTTCTTTGGGTGTGTTTGTTTTTGTTTGTGTTTGTGTTTTTTTGCCACACCATAGGATTTCTGATTCCACAGCATTTCATTTGAATAAAATAGAAAATAGAAAAATTTTTTTCACTTATATGTAGACATCAGCCATCAGCCCAAATTGGACATGAACTTATCAGACCCCCTGGGTGTTGTGGCTAATCAGCACATAAATCTTACAAAGTATCTGTCTGGTTTGTAACCTTCTTTTTTTTTTTTTTTCCCCGGGGAATCTCGCTCACATTTCAAAGGATTGGACCTCATACAGACATGTTTGTACTACGTGACCCAAGCCCCCAGCTTACAGGTTGCAGCTGGACATTGGGGTCGGACTGAGTTAGACCAACCAGTCTGCAACTGATGCTCACTCTTGGATTTCAGAATCAGGACTGAGAGGTCCTCTTCTAGTAGGAGTTACTCACTTGCATGGAAGTTGCATACTGAAACTGCAGGGCAGCCAGTGGAAGAAGTGCAGGAAAAGCATCTTCAGAAGACAAGAGTAAAGCTGACGTACAGAGAGAACTGGAGGCAAAGACCAGGGAGCCCCTGGGCGAAAGGGCTCCAGTTCCTCACTATTTTCCAATTCCTGATGGCTTTCTATCCCCAAGGCTCATCTTTATTTTCTACTTTTGCATTCTATAAAATATCTCTAAATCCTTGCAATACATTCATACCAGGAAACTGTGTCTCTAGTAACCATCTCTAAGACAGAGTGGGGTGTTGGCTGAGACCCAACAGCATAGCTGTGAGGATCCCTCCTGCACGGGTCTGCACCTAGCAGTATTTGGAAAGACATTGGAAAAATGTGACAGTGCCCTTGGTAAGTCTCAGATATCATCAGTATAGGAAACCAGAAAGACATAAACTCTTATCCAAGTTTTTTTTACACTGAAAGTGGAGAAAATTAGGGCCTATACCGAGAGATGGCTGATGTCCAGGTCAAGAAATAATGATCAGAAAATTCTATGCTGTGCCCCTGTAATCAGTAAAGGGAGGCTAAGTGCTGTGACAAATAACATCAAAATTTCAGAATCTTGGCATACTAAAAGTTTATTCCTTGCTCAAGCAAAAATTCTTGTTAGGCAGCAACCTTGAACAAATATCCTACCCACAATAACTCACAGGTACAAACTCAGGCCATCAGTGCTCCACTGTGCCCTAACACTTTGACTCCTTTGTTGAATCCTTTATATCTAGGTAGACAGAGGAAGAAAGGGAATCCACAAATTTGGGGGCTTGCAAGTTACAATACTGCCTGCTTCAGACTTCAAGCAAAAAGAATTAAAACGATTTTGAGCTACAAAAGTCCTGTAGAACTCAGCCCCGCAAAAATCAGATTCAGAGTGTAGCCACCCAATCTATTATTTCAGAAGGCAATAAAGTGGCCAATTATAAGCTGAGGACAAAACATGAGGGCAAGAAAAAAATGACATAAATCAAGCTTGAGAAATATATCTAGGAAGGAATTTGGCTGGTGGTCACTGGCACATGAAAGCTAGTGCAAGCAAGTAATTAGCACATTACTAAGTTTATAAAGGAATTGTATTAACCAAAAGCAAATCCCAGCCTTAATACATATTTGTCTGTAGTAGTCTTAATATAAATTTTGGACTTTCAAATGTGCACTAGCAGGAAATGGGCTCTGAAAACTGAGTGACCACTCAGGAGAGAATAGTCCCCAGTGTCCGTTTCAGAGGTGTCCATGGAGAACAATAAAAAAGGAATCATCTCCCAGAAGGTGGAGGGTGAGTTCACAGAGAACAACAAACAAGGCAGTTTCTCTAAAAGACCAGAAGCAGGTTCTATTCAGGGAACTTTCCTTATTCTTTGGGTAGGATTTTGCAGCCTGTATAAGCCAATTATTGCCATGTCTCTACCATTTAATCTGTTTCTGCATGGGACATTAATTGCTGTTATCTGTTTCTGGTTCACGTTATGTAGGGGAAAACACAGAGCAGATAACTTGTCTTTCTAGTTCTAAGGTCACTGGATAAAGGTCACTGGGCTTTGAGAAAATGTAGTGAGCAGGTGGAACTTTGGGTTATCTCTGTCTATGGAAACAAAAGGTGACACATAGTGTGTCACCAAAAGAGAGGATTGTTGTAGTTGCAGACACTGCTTCCAGGTCATCAAATTAATGTCATTTTCCTCCAGGGCACACTTTTTCTTTCCTCTGTTGCAATTATTTAGGGTCATGTGACTGAGTTCTGGACAATGGGAAAGAGCCTTACATTTCTGGACCCTGGCCATGCAAAGCCTTCATGATCAATTCTCTGTCTCTTCCTACATCTACTAATTTGAGGTAGAATCCAACAAAGTCCTTGCAAGCAAATTTCGTAAGATCAGACAGAGTCATCCTAAATCCCTGAATGACTAACCTCTCCACTGATAGCCAGCTAGACCTTGTGAGTTAGAATTTTTTACTGTGCTAAACCAAGATTTGGGGGGGTTATCTGTCAATACCCAGAATTATCTTTTTTTTTAGTTTATTCATTTGTTTTGAGAGAGACAGAGACAGCGCAAATGGGGGAGGGGCAGAGAGAGAGGGAGACAGAGAATCCCAAGCAGGTTCCATACCGTCAGCAAGAGCTGGATGTGGGCTCGAACTCATGAAACTGTGAGATCATGACCTGAGCCAAAACCAAGAGTCAGATGCTTAACTGAGTGAGCCACCTGGCTGCCCTAACCCCTGAATTATCTTTACTAATAAACCTTCTACGTGAAAAAGCTTTAATGAACTGATTGAGAAAATGTAGGCTCCTGGCAATTTAGAATAGAAATAACTAAAAGGATCCAGCTGTGGGACTATTAGTCAGGTTCCTCCAAGGATTGCAGGATACTTTATCCACAGCCCAGCTCCAGTGGAATGAAAATAACCTAAATAAATCAAAACACACAAGAAATAAAGATAAAACCAAATGCCTTGATCTCTAAAGATGAATGTAAATACAGCCTACACTATCTCCAAGTCTTTATTCTCTATGGCCCTGAGGTTAAGGCCATTTAGAAGGGAATAACAGAGACAGAGAGGCATCCAGAATTTCTGCTAAGAAATTCAAGTCTCACACTACACATGGCTCAAATCTGACTTTTAATTCAAATAGGCAAGGATATTCCCAAATCATGACTTTTCAAGGGTTCTTGAAACATATTATAGTAAACCAAAGGCTCATAAATGAAACTGAAGCTATTGTTATATGAGTTGTAGTATCATAAGCATACCAGCTACAAAAAAAAAAAAGCAGAAACTATGGGCAGTAAATTACACCCCGTCTACAAGCTCTAAGACTGGATACAAAGATATAAAGAAATATTCTGCTAAGGAGACATGTCACCCCAAAAGAGTATCAACCCCAAATTTTCCTAGTGGTTCCCTGAATATCTTGAACAACAAAAAGCCAGTAAATAGAGGAAAACAAATAGTGGGCAAATCTAAACCAATTAACATGTTGCTACAACAAATAGTTGATTTTTTAATTTACTTTCCTGTGTGCCTATATTCAGGTGCATTTTCTCCTTTGGACACATGACTGCATGAGCTATGTTATAGATGTTGGTTTTGCCCCTTTAGCTAAATAGAATTTTTTTATGACAGTTTTCTCTTCACTCCCCCACCCCACCTACCGCACTATAAGTTACAGGGGGCAGTAGTCTTTGAGGATTTCCTCTGCACACTATCATTGCCTGGGCCTCTGGCTTGCCATGCAGTAGGAAATGGTACAGGGCTTTTGCAGCCAGAGACATGCTTCAGAATATTTGTATATACAAAGGAAGACGGAGAGTTATTTGTTGGTAGCCACGGAATAATACTAGAGAGACATCTCAAACAATATTTCCCAACCATGACAATTATCTTCCTATGGAGATTGACACTTTGCTCCCGTTGATACAATATGACCATGTGAACACCCTGTCCTGGGCATAACTGACAGACCAGAAATGGGCACAGCACTGAAAATAAACCAATAAAATTACATTTCCTTGAAATTTGGGAGTTGACATTCTAGGTCTGCGTGGCAGTCCACTTAACCGAGGACATGCCCTAACAGCAGGAATGAGGCATCTTCTGCTAGGATCACAGAGGAGTAGGTAAAGATAGACCACCCGGAGAGGAGAAGTATGGAGAGAAAATCAGAAGCAAGGGTCCATGAGACCCAGGAAGAATGAGACTAAGTACATGGACTTCCAATTTATCCTGCATAAAAGCAAATATATTCCATAATCTCCAGTTTTGTAAAAGATAACTCTACATCTTCCTAGTAAATAGGGTTTTTGCTGTGGTTTTGGTTTGTGTGGTTGTTTGGTTGGTTTTGGTTTTGGGATTTGGGGATTTTTTGCTTAAGTTCACTCCCGTTGGTTTTGTTTTTCAATGCCAGAAGCCTAGGGCAGCAACCAGCCACTCCCTTTGAGGCCAGCCCCTTCGTGCAATTAATTCCCTAGTTCTAGATTCCCCTGGTTCACTTAGCTTGTTTCACGCAATATCCGACTGTTAAGATGCCAGCATGCCCCCTAGCCAGGTCTTATGATGGTTATTGAGGAATTCATAGTAATCTTCAGTAGGATCTTTTCTTGTTTCTTTTTTTATTTTTTTAATTTTGCTGACTGAAAAATTTCTTTCTCTTTGCTTTATTGAAGTCAGATTTTAAATATGAAAGGATTTTCCTTTATATGGCTTTATAGCTGCTTTCCTGCTTATTCCATTTATCTTTTATCTGTTTCATATTTGGCATTACTTAAATAGAAGATACTTTATTCTGTCTGAGCAGAAAATGTGTGGGCTTGGGAAGTTTGTTCTTTATTTACTTTTTGTTTGGTTCTGTTTTATATTTATCATTTGCTTTTGCTGCATTGAATCCATCTTGTGCTTGGTTCAGGTTTACTATGTGGTTATTTGAGTCGATCTAGGCTGGGTCTCCTACTGTGCTTTAGATGCACTCTCCAGGCTTCCCACAAGGTCAGGTTAAGTTCACCTGATCACCTTGCCCATGCTAGTTAGTAGCCACACTGAAAAGAGAAGGCAGTTCTGCTCTACCCCGCTCACACTAAATTTTTCTAATTTTCATATCTCAGTGATCCCTGTAGTTTACCTCTTGTGAATAAAAACATTGTACTTATCTTATTCAAAATAAAATGACTTCTAAAGAATAAGAACCACATGATCCTCTCAATAGATGCAGAGAAAGCATTTGACAAAATACAGCATCCTTTCTTGATAAAAACCCTCAAGAAAGTAGGGATAGAAGGAGAATACCTGGAGATCATAAAAGCCATATACAAGTGACCCAACGCTAATATCATCCTCAATGGGGAAAAACTGAGAGCTTTTCCCTGAAGGTCAGTAACAAGACAGGGATGTCGACTCCCGCCACTGTTATTCAACATAGTATTGGAAGTCTTAGCCTCTGCAATCAGACAACACAAAGAAATAAAAGGCATCCAAATCGGCCAGGAGGAGGTCAAACTTTCACTCTTTGCAGATGACATGATACTCTATATGGAAAACCCAAAAGATTCCACCAAAAAACTGCCAGAACTGATTCATGAATTCAGAAAAGTTACAGGATATAAAATCAATGCAAAGAAATTGGTTGCATTCCTATACACCAATAATGAAGCAACAGAAAGAGAAATCAAGGAATTGATCCCATTTATGATTGCACCAAAAACCATAAAATTCCTAGGAATAAATCTAACCAAAGAGGTGAAAAATCTATACACTGAAAATTATAGAAAGCTGATGAAAGAAACTGAAGAAGACACAAACAAATGGAAAAATATTCCATGCTCCTGGATAGGAAGAACAAATATTGTTAAAATGTCAATACTACTCAAAGAAATCCACATATTCAATGCAATACCTATCAAAGTAACACCCGCATTCTTCATAGAGTGAGAACAAATCATCCTAAAATTTGTACGGAACCCGAAAAGACCCCGAATAGCCAAAGCAATCTTGAAAAAGAAAACCAAAGCAGGAGGCATCACAATCCTGGACTTCAAGCTGTATTACAAAGCTGTAATCATCAAGAAAGTATGGTACTGGCACAAAAACAGACACTCAGATCAATGGAACAGAATAGAGAATCCAGAAATGGACCCACAAACGTGGGTCCAACTAGTATGGCCGACTAATCTTTGACAAAGCAGGAAAGAATATCCAATGGAATAAAGACAGTCTCTTCAGCAAGTGGTGCTGGGAAAACTGGACAGCGACATGCAGAAAAATGAATCTGGACCACTTTCTTACACCATACACAAAAATAAACTCAAAATTGGTGAAAGACCTAAGTGTAAGACAGGAAGCCATCAAAATCCTCAAGGAGAAAGCAGACAAAAACCTCTTTGACCTTGGCCGCAGAAACTCCTTACTCAACGTGTCTCCAGAGGCAAGGGAAACAAAAGCAAAAGTGAACTATTGGGACCTCATCAAAATAAAAAGTTTCTGCACAGCAAAGGAAACAATCAGCAAAACTAAAAGGCAACTGATGGAATAGGAGAAGATATTTGCAAACGACATATCAGATAAAGGGTTAGTATCCAAAATCTATAAAGAACTTATCAAACACAACACCCAAAAAACAAATAACCCAGTGAAGAAATGAGCAAAAGACATGAATAGACACTTCTCCAAAGAAGACATCCAGAAGGCCACCGACACATGAAAAAATGCTCAACATCACTCATCATCAGGGAAATACAAATCAAAACCACAATGAGATACCACCTCACACCTATCAGAATGGCTAACATTAACAACTCAGGCAACAACAGATGTTGTGGAGGATGCGGAACTCTTTTGCACTGCTGATGGGAATGCAAAGTGGTGCAGCCACTCTGGAAAAGAGTATGGAGGTTCCTCAAAAAATTAAAAATAGAACTACCCTACAACCTAGCAATTGCACTACTAGGTATTTATCCAAGGGAACAGGTATGCTGTTTCAAAGGGACACATGAACCCCAACATTTATAGCAGCACTATCAACAATGGCCAAAGTATGGAAAGAGCCCAAATGTCCATTGATGGACGAATGGATAAAGAAGATGTGGTATATATATACAATGGGGTATTACTCGGCAATCAAAAAGAAAGAAATCTTGCCATTTGCAACTACATGGATGGAACTAGAAGGTATTTTGCTAAGTGAAATTAGTCAGGCAGAGAAAGACAAATATCATATGACTTCACTCATATGAGGACTTTAATAAGAGACAAAACAAATGAACATAAAGGAAGGGAAACAAAAATAATATAAAAACAGGGATGGGGACAAAACAGAAGAGACTCATAAATATGGAGAACAAACTGAGGCTTACTGGAGGGGTTGTGGGAGGGGGGATGGGCTAAATGGGTCAGGGGCACTAAGGAATCTACTCCTGAAATCATTGTTGCACTATACGCTAACTAACCTGGATGTAAATTTAAAAAACAAAATTTTTTAAATAAATAAATAAAATAAAATAACTTCTGAGAGAAATTGACACCAAGAATTATCTTCTCCCAAGAAACATGACTTCTTTGTCTCTGGTCTTCATTGTTTTAAAAATTGCCTCCTATTTTCCCACAGTTTCAGAGTCCATCACAATGTGGCCATAGGTGATACGCAATAGAAGAGTTAGCTTTCAAGCTGTGCCACCCCCAAAATAAAACATTTGAATACCTGAAACTATTTAGCTTCTGGTAGATTATATGTGCATCAAAGCTAATTTTGTTTTCTTTGTCTTTGCTTTGGGCCTTATACTCTTGCATATATAGTTAGTACAAGTCCATTCTCCAATTAATGGAGAAACACTAGACTTGAGACTTTAGAAATACTAGAGTATTTCTAGCCCCTTGGCTTATGTTATACCATTCTGACTCTCTCCAAATAAGCTATTTTATTGAACATTGGGAAGCCAATATGATATGAGTAAGGCATTTCTTCTGCAGGTTGCCTAGGGATCTGTGATTCTAGACTTGGCTTAGATTGAACAGCTCAACTGGGCAACTCTGCTCCACCTGTTTCATCCTTTTTCTTGGACCAGTAGTTTAACCCCGGAATGTTCTTTTTGCGGTGATAAAGGAACCAGTTTGAATCCACTCAGGGTTTGGCACTGGAACACTGTCACTTCTGCCTTATTAGCCAAACCAAGTCCCATGGCCAAATGCCAAAGGTAAGGAAATACATCCCACTTTTACGTAAGTAACTCCAGAACCATATGTCAACAGGCTTAGATAGAAAGATTTAAAAAATCAGGGATTATAATGCAATCCACCACCCACCAAATAGCCTTCTATCACCATATTTGAAATGGAAAATTGGATTAAATATTTTGGATCCTTTCTAGCTCTAACATTATGGTTTTGTATAAACCATTGCTTAGCAATTCCAAATTATTTTCATTACTCTACTAATCACAGATATCGGTATAAACTGAATTTAAAACACACTACAGGTGCTTTGAGATATATGACATATCCATTGCTCTATTTCCAGGGAGGACCACAACTAAATTGTATTATCTATTATCTAAATTATCTATTATCTATTATCTAAAATCTATTATCAACTGCTTTTTACACTTAAGGAAAAAGAGTGATTCTGTTTCCTTGGATGTAATTCCTATAACTTCAGACTTTACCAGGCTTCGGAAATGAATGAGGTCACATCAGGATTTTTACCATATCACGTGTTACTCGGTCTGTAATCCACCTGTATAAATCATAGCTCTTCCAACCTCCACACCCACACATCTACTGAATCATTTTTAAGGGTCTCCAGGCTGTATGTACACCGTGCATACTTATAAATAAGTCCACTTATATTCTCCAGCTCCAGAATATTTACTAGTACCTTGTCCCTGCAAATACACTGAAAGACAGCAACTTAAGTATTTCTGACATAAAGTGAATACACACTTTAAAGTGTGTATTTCAACGAGTTTTGACATGTTTATGCGCTTGGGTAATCTTCACCATAATCTAGGCCACTTCCATCACCCTCAAAAGGTTCCATGTGCCCCTCTCCTTCAATTCTTCCCCTTCTGCCCAGTTTCAGGAAAACACTGACCTGCTTTCTTTCACTCTAGATTAATTTTTTTAATGTTTTTTAGTTAGTTTTGAGAGAGAGAGAGACAGAGAGAGAGAGAGAGAGAGTGAGCAGGGGAGGGGCAGAGAGAGAGAGGAAGACACAGGATCTGAAGCAGGCTCCAGGCTCCGAGCTGTCAGTACAGAGCCCGGCACAAGGCTCGAACTCATGAACAGTGAGATCGTGACCAGAGCTGAAGCTGGACGTTCAACCAACTGAGCCACCTGGCAGCTTCACTCTAGATTAAATATGAATATTTTGGAGGTTCATATAAATAAAATTTTAAATCAGGATTTATATCTGTGCAGGATTTTTTTTGGTATCACCACGGGATTTATTGTGATTCATTCATATGATTGATTATTTCAGTATGTTTATTCCTTTACACTGTTGAGTATCACTCCATTGTAAACATACACAACCATTTGTTTATCCATACAACTGCTGAAGAACATTTGAGATATTTCCAATCAATGGTATCATAAAATTGATATAACGTTTGTGTACAAGTTTTTCCATAGACCTTCATAGACTTTATAATTTAGTCATTATAATATTATATAATAGTATTTAATTGTGGTTTTAGTTTGCATTTTTTCAGAAGGCTAATGATGTTAAGCAACTTTTCAAGTGATTATTGACAATTTTGGATACATTTTTTAATGCCATGTTCAACCTTTTCTTAATTTTTCACATACTCTGGACATGCATCTTTTGTCAGATATAGATACTGAAAATATTTTCCCCCTGTCATTTTCTGGGTTTTTTTTAAACACTTTTAATTTTTTTGAGAGAGAGAGAGAGAGAGCGTCAGCAGGGGAGGGGCAGAGACAGAGGGAGACATAGCATCCCAAACAGGCTCCAGGCTCCGAGCTGTCAGCACAGAGCGCCAACACCGCTCCTACCTGTCATTTTCTTAAGTATTTTTTGTGAGCAAAATTTTTTTTATATATACATATGTACCTTTTATCAGTTTGTTCTCTTATATTTTGTGCTTTATGTTCTGTTCCAAAAAATTTTATCTATCCCAAAATCAAGAAAAGTTTTCCTTCCCTGTTGGTTTGTGTTATATACTTTTCAATTTTATGTTTAACTCTCTGATCCAGTCTCCGTTAATTTTTGCGTGTAGTATGAGGTAGGATCAAGATTCCTTTTCTGAATATGGATAATCAATTAGCCATTCCTTACAATATGACCAAAGAAAAATTCGCATTATGTTGGTACATTTGTAAAAAACATGAATTAATAATATATGCATGTGTCTATCTCCGAACTACATTCTGTCCCATTCTTGTGTTAGTCTTTCATTGATTGCTATATTAATTATTGTAGCTTTATAAGCCTTGAAATCAATTAGAGTTTGTCTTCTTTTTTTTTTTTTTTTTGTAATTCTTTTTGCGATTTCAGGTCCTTTGTTTTCCCATATAAGTTTTAGAATCAGCTTGTCAATTTCTATAAAATACCTGTAGAAATCTTGAGATTGCATTGACTCTGTAGATCAATCTTTGGAGAACAGACTTTTAAAACTTTAGTCTCTCAATTCATGATTTTGTATAGTTCTCAATTAATCTTTGTTTTTAACTTCTCTCAGAGATGTTTTATAGTTTTCGGTAAATAATTCTTGCATGCATTGTTTTCAAATTGTCTTTAAGTATTTTATGGTTTTAATGCTATAAATATTAGTTTTGATTTTACCTCCAATTGTCCATTGCTAGTAAATAAAAATAAAATTGGATTTTTTGGTATATTGACCTATTATCCTGTAATTTTAAGTTAATTTATTAAATACAATAGCTTTGATGTATATTTCATAGCATTTTCTAAATAACAACTATGTGATTTGCAAGTAGAGAAATTTTGATTCTTCCTGCCCAATCTAAATGTCTTTTATTCTTTTTTTGTACTTTTTGTGGAGATGTTGCCTAACAGTGATGAGAAAGAACAATCTTGCCTTCTACCCAATTTTAGGGCAAAATATTCAGTCTGATGATTAAGTATGTGGCATCAGTGCTATATTTTTCTGTAGATGCTCTTTATCAGATTAAGGAAATTCTCTTCTATTTCTAATTTGGAGATAGTTTTTCTCATTAATGGTTGTTGAATTTTTGTCATAGGCTTTTTCTGCTTCTATGTAGATGATTATATAGATTTTCTCTTCTACTCTCTTATATGGTGAGATATATTTCCAAATGTAAAACTAACCTTGCATTCTTTGTATAAATACTATGTGGTCATATATCTGATGTGTTAACCTTTTTTACATACTGTTGCATTTGGTTCGTTAGTATTTAAGAGATTTTGCACCTGTATTTTTGAGAATCCTGGTATACAGTTCTTTTTTTTTTTTTTTTTTTGGTAATTTCTTTGCAGATTTTCAATTCACAGGGATGCTGCCCTCATACAATGAACTAGAAAGAGTTCCTTCCTGCCCTTTTCTCTGAAAGACTTTGGTAGAATCAGTGCGATTATTTTTCTTAAATGTCCAATAGAATTCACCAGCAAATCCATTTTAGCCTGAAGTCTTTGTGAGAAGATTTTACTTATTAATTCAAGTTCCTTAATAGACATCAAGCTATTGAGATATTTTATTTCTTTTTTTTTTGTATGTAATGTTGAATTAACAAATTGTACACCTACACTAGATTTTTTGTTTCTTCTTGATTCAGTTTTGGTAATTTGTGTCTGCCCATTTCCTGTAGGGAGTACAATAGCATAACTTATTAATATACAATTGCTCATAATAGTTCCTTATTATCCCTTTAATGTCGTTTGAATCTGTGTTGATGTCCATCTTTCATTCATTATATTGGTAATTTCTGTCTTCTCTTTTCTCTTGATTAATCTAGTTAGAAGTTTTTCAATTTTGTTGTTTATTCGAAGAATAAGCTTTTAGTTTCATTAAGTTTTTTCATTTTCTCTCTCACTGATTTCTTATTATAGCCTTCTTTTTTTTTTGTTTGGATTTAATTTGCTCTTTCTTTTCTTTCTTCTTAAATTGGAAACACAGATCATTGATTTTAGATCTTGCTTCTATTCTACTATAAGCATTTAATGCCATAAATTTTTCTCCATATATTGCATTAGCTGAATCTTAGAATTTTGTTTGTTATATTTTGCTTTCACTCATTTCTAAATATTTTCTAATTTCCCTTGAGATTTCATCCTTGACCTATGAATTTAGAGACATGTCGTTTATTTCCAGATATTTAAAGTTTTCCTAGATATCTTATCACGCTTTATTCCTAATTTAATTATGTGTGGACAAAGAACATACTTTGATCAGGTTCAGTCCTTTAAATTTAACAAGACTTGGTTTATTACAGCATATGATCTAGCTTTAAGAATGTTTTTATGTGTACTTGAAATGAATGTGCATTCTTCAGTTGCTTGGTGGAATATTCTATAATGTCACTCAGGTCAAGTTGGTTGACAATGTTGTTCTAGTCTTCAATATCCTTACTGATTTTCTGTCTACCTGCCCTATTGATTACCGACAGAAAAATGTTGTACTCTCCAAATATAATTGTAGATTTAGCTATTTCTCCATTCAGTTGTCAGTATTTGATTCATGCATTTTAAAGCTCTATTATTAATTGCATACACATCTAGAACTACTAAATCTAATTAGTGAATTGACCCTTTATTATTAGAAATGTACTACTCTATTCCTGTTGTGAATTCAACATTTTTAGGATTATTATATTTATATGGTATATCTTGTTTCATCCCTCTAACTTTAACCTGTTTCCTTAAATATTAAGAGAGTTTTCCGAGGGCAGTAGATAGTTTATGCTTTATAATCCAATTAATAAACCCTTACTTTTAATTGGAGTGTTTAAACTATTAATAGCCAGTGTAATTATTAGTGTGGTTAGGTTTAAGTCTAAATCATGCTATTTGACATTTTTACAGGGTAGAAAATTTTGGTTGACAGTCTGCTGTTGGTTGTTCTCATTTGTTTTTTTTATGTACTTTACATAGATTTCTGTCCCATTGTCTTCTCTCTTGCATAGTTTCTGATAAAAAGTTTATACTCCTTTTGTCTTTATTCTGCTATCTGTAATGCATATTTTTTCCTCTAGGTACTTCTATGAAATTCTATTTTTTACTTTTTTTTTTTTTTTTTGCAAATTTTATTATTTGGTTCCTGGTGTGTTTTTCTTTGTTTTAATCCTGCTTGGAGAGGTTTTTAACTTCTTGGTGTATTCAATTGTCATCAAATCTGAAATAATTTTGCCATCATTGCTTTAAATCTTTTTTCTGACACTCTCCTTTGGTGTACTCTTATTACACATATATTAGAATGCTGCATATGGTCACACAAGTCACTGAATCTATGTTCATTATTTTTCAGAACTTGTTTTCACTGTTTGATGTGGCATAGTTTTTGTTGATATTATTTCAGTTTATTGAGTTTCTTCTAAAGATTCTAATCTGCTGCTATTGCCATCAGTGACTATTTCATTTTAGATATTAGATATTTTCTAGAAGTTCTATTTTGTTCTTTTTGTGTCTTCCATTTCTTACTTATCTTCATATTTTCTTTTATGTAGTTGAACATTTTTATAATAACATATCAGTAACCCCCTCACTTTCATTTGTGGACTTTTTTCTATACACCGATCTTTCTGTATTTTGTGTCAAAATGTCTTGTTTATTGGCATATCTAATAATTTTTAATCAAAAGCCAGACATTGTGAACTTTGGGTTGTTGTCTAGACTTTGCTTAGTTCCTTGAAAGGATATTAATCTTTTTCTTGTAACCAGTTAAACACTTTAAGATTAAGTGTGATTAAACTTAACTTTGTTAGAGTACTTATAGAGTAGCTTATACCCTAGGTAATGGTTAGCCACATTTGTAGGGCACAATCTTTTTGGTTGTCTAGAGAATGCCTTGAGTGATCAGTGAGGATTTTCAATTCTGGCTAGTAAAAACCTAAACATCTTCCAATCCTGTTGTAAAAGGTCTAGAAACCATTGTAGGGCCAACCTTGTTTTCTTACCATTTCTCAAGCATCACAGAACTGCAGTGTCTATTTTCCACAGTATATAAAAACGATTACTTTGTATAGTTTTTCTTATTTTCTAGTTTATTATGGGAAATTAAATGTCCCTCTAATTCCATTGTTGATCAAAAGAAAACAAACAAACAAACAAACAAACAAAAAAACCACCACACCTCACCCTTATAATTTTATCTGAGCAGTGGGCAAATCAGTATACACATTTTGAAAGAGGATATTGTTGTTTATTAATACCAAGCATAGAAAACAGTAGGAGTTTTAGAATTGTTCCAAAAACAAAAGCCAATGAGGTATAATATATCCTACAAACCTGACTTACCATCAAATAAAAACTTGACAGATGAACAGTATGGTTGAGTAGATTTTGAAGAAACTTTAAGAGCTTTATCTGATTCAAAATTGTATGCCAACAATTTGGAAAGGTAGTTCTTAATGCAGATGATTCCAGAGAAGCATAGAGTTAAGAATACCCAAATAATCACTCATTGCTCAAAGTACTGTTCCAAAATCTTCTGCAGATGAGTGGCTGAACTAATGGATATCAATATCCAGCTCTGTTCAAAGTTTAAGAAAGGGATTTATGTAAGAGTTAAGTGGGCTATATAACATGTCAAGAGAGAACATCTAATTCTAAGATGAGTTAAACAAACAAAATAAATATAAAAGTATGTAATACTTCCAGGGCATGGTGAGAGTGGATTATAGTTGTGGGAGTGGGGAAGGAAAAAAAGAATACCATGAAGAAAGCTAGATCAAGATCATACTTTAAGGTTTAATTTATCATTCCAGAAAACCAGAAGAAATTTTAATAACTGACCCATGTTGTCAAATGTATAAAGCATGATGGGGACTCTGAAACAAAAGATTCAATGAGTTATCAGGTGTGAAAACAAGATGAAACAGTTATCAACTGAGCAAACAGTTATTAAACTAGCAAGGAAATTCAATGGATAATAATGCAATTGCACCCTTAACTTGCTATAGAAACTCAATAGGGAAGAGAATATACACTGAAATTTGATAAGAAAGGCATCTTGAGAAAAATTGCAGAAAGAAAAATACAAAGTGAAAGAGAAGAAAGAATTGGGAAGAAAGGTAATGGAAATGGAGAACAAAGAAATATGAGTGAACCTACAGCAATCTGATGTGTCTAAAGAAGGGATATATTTTTAATTTTTTGAGGGACCTCCACACTGTTTTCCAGAGCGGCTGCACCAGTTTGCATTCCTACCAACAGTGCAAAAGCATTCCTGTTTCTCCACATCCTCTCCAGCATCTATAGTCTCCTGATTTATTCATTTTAGACACTCTGACTGGAGTGAGGTGATATCTGAGTGTGGTTTTGATTTGTATTTCCCTGATGAGGAGTGACATTGAGCATCTTTTCATGTGCCTGTTGGCCATCTGGAAGTTGTCTTTAGAGAAGTGTCTATTCATGTTTTCTGCCCATTTCTTCACTGGATTATTTGTTTTTTGGGTGTGGAGTTTGGTGAGTTCTTTTTAGATTTTGGATACTAGCCCTTTGTCCAATATGTCATTTGCAAATATATTTTCACATTCCGTTGGTTGACTTTTAGTTTTATTGACTGTTTCCTTTGCAGTGCAGAAGATTTTTATCTTCATGAGGTCCCAATAGTTGATTTTTGCTTTTAATTCCCTCGCCTTTGGGGATGTGTCAAGTAAGAAATTGCTACGGCTGAGGTTAGAGAGGTTTTTTCCTGCTTCTCCTCTAGGGTTTTGATGGTTTCCTGTCTCACATTCAGGCCCTTTATCCATTTTGAGTTTATTTTTGTGAATGGTGTAAGAAAGTGTTCTAGTTTCATTCTCCTGCATGTTGCTGCCCAGTTCCCCCAGTACCATTTGTTAAAGAGACTGTCTTTTTTCCATTGGATATTCTTTCCTGCTTTGTCAAAGATTAGTTGGCCATATTTTGTGGGTCCAATTCTGAAGTCTCTATTCTATTCCATTGGTCTATGTTTCTGTTTTTGTGCCAATATCATACCCTATGACCCAGCAATAGCACTGCTAGGAATTTACCCAAGGGATACAGGAGTGCTGAGGCATAGGGGCACTTGTACCCCAATGTTTACAGCAGCACTTTCAACAATAGCCAAATTATGGAAAGAGCCTAAATGTCCATCAACTGATGAATGCATGAAGAAATTGTGCTTTATATACACAATGGAATACTACGTGGCAATGAGAAAGAATGAAATACGGCCTTTTGTAGCAACATGGATGGAACTGGAGAGTGTTATGCTAAGTGAAATAAGTCATACAGAGAAAGACAGATACCATATGTTTTCACTCTTATGTGAATCCTGAGAAACTTAATAGAAGACCATGAGGGAGGGGAAGGAAAAAAAAAAGGTTAGAGAGGGAGGGAGCCAAAACATAAGAGACTCTCAAAAACTGAGAACAAACTGAGGGTTGATGGGGGGTGGGAGGGTGGGGAGGGTGGGTGATGGGCATTGAGGAGGGCACCTGTTGGGATGAGCACTGGGTGTTGTATGGAAACCAATTTGACAATAAATGTCATATTAAAAAAAAGAAAAAAGAAAAAAGAAAGAAAGATACAAACAAATAAAACAAAACATATTTTTAAAAAAGAAAACTTACAGGAAATTAAGACCTGAATCTGCAACTGAACAGACCCTCCTCATCAGAGAAAGAAAAGACCAACAAATACCAAGATACACCTTGATAATATCATGATCTATATTATTTAACTTCAAGAGTCAAGAAGAAAATTTCAACCTAGATAGGAAAAAAAGGAAGAGATCATCCACCTCTTCCAAATATGATTTGCCTGTACATTCTTGGCAATCTCAGATGACAATGGAACAACTTCCAGAAAATTTTGAAGGAAAAAGTTCTGGACAAATTACATATTTAAACACTGCAGTTATTAATTAACATATGAAGGATACTCAAAAATTCAGGGAATATAGAAATTGCTAAATGATTGATTGATTGATTGATTGATAAGTAGGTAGATAAATAATTTCCTGGAAAAAAACTTGAGATCAACCTAGGCAATCAACAAATTCAAATACAGAACTAACAAATGAAAGATACATGGTATAAATAGAGTAGTGGGAAGCAAGGAATAAATATAGATTTATCTTAAATATTCGTAGTGTTTATTTTTGCCAAACTATTACTATATGTATCACTATATAAACTGTGAAAGTTAGAAGAATACTATGAAGAAAGACTTTAAGTAATAACAATAATAAAATTGAATAATAGATTGGCGCCAAAATCCAAGATAATGTTGCCAGAAAAGAAAATAAGAAGTAAAGAATTTCATCATCTTTGCAGATGATGAGGAAATTCGGTGTCTGTTGTTTAATTTCAAAAGTTTATAATTTAGGAAATATATAAAATGTATAATTAAGTATATTATTTAAAGTTCTATAAGTAATAATTATAGTTATAGTTGATCTGAAACATGCAGCATACCTAACAAATTACTAAGAGTGGTGGGTAGGGGTTGGGGAAGAGACATTATAGCAAAATTTAGCAAACAATGAAACCAGCAAAGAAGTCTGGAGCAAAGATAAGATGGAAAACAACCAAACATCTATTATGAAAATAACACATTATGACAATAAATGTTAATGAGATTGATTTCCATAATAATGATTAATCTAACAACCACTGGAAATCCTTGTATGTGCAAGACACTAGAATTAAGAAGATACACAATATAGAAAGTTCACACTTTTATTTAGTTTGCCATATAACAGAAGAGTGGATGAGTAATAAATGACTCGAGTGCTATGAAAGAGACTGATAGAATGCTAAGAGTATGTACAGTACAGAGAACTAAGTTGGTCTCAAGAATTAGGGAAGGCTTCTAAAGAAGTGACATTTAAACTCAGACCTGAAAATGAGTAGGATAGCCTAGGCCATATGAAGGGAGAGGGTTGGAAGGCATTCCAGACAGATAACAGAACAAATACAAAACCACTCTTCTGAAAGAATACAGTGAGATCAAGGAAATTTGAAAAATTCAGTATATCCCCACCTAGGCAAATGAGAAAGAAAGTTTTACATTAAATCTGGCAAGGTAAGCAGGTACTTAAAACTTTTGAATACAAATTGTAAAACAGTAAGAAAACTTGACAGAGTTTAAGCAAGAGTTTGGCCTGATCGATTTTGCATTATTCTTCATGGAAGAGTGTTGTGGGGTATCAAAGAATAGTTAGCGGTATCCATGACTTCTACAAGCTAGATGCTAGTAGCACCCCCCCACACACACACACACTCACGCGCGCACACGCACACTAGCCGGGAGTAGTTCTAACCAACAAAATGGCAAACAAATGTCCCTTGGATGAAAAAATAGCTCCAACTGGGAACAACTGGATTAGAGGGAATAATGGAATGTGGGGAGGCTGGATAGTAGGCTGCTGGATGGAACAGACAAGAGGTAACGTTTGCTTACACGAGAAGGTGGAAGTATAAATGAGGGGAAGTGAATAAATATCAAGGCTTGAAGAGGAGAATTGATCGTGATCCGCTGAATACTGGAAGTGGGGGAGAAAATTTAATCAGGCCTTAATCGTGGGTTTGTCCCTTGAGCTAGATAGATTCTGAAATGGAGAATACCTGGCAATAAGCAGAAATACGGCAGATCTTAATTTTTCTTTGGACTTATTGACTCTAAAGTATTTATGAAATATTCAAGGAAGATGTAAATGAAAATTATCTCTGAATTGTGTAATTTGATGTGCTTATTTTCTTATTCCCATTTTCCCTATTGTTTCACTTAGAAAAGTATTTATTTTATGAGTATGTATAATTCATATAATCAGAAAGCCATTATAACATTTTCCACTTTGATAAAGTTAGTATGTAATTAACCTTATGATCATAAATAATGTATAAGGAGGTACACTCTCCTCAACTTCTATTATTTGATACTGTTTATTAGATATTAATACACCTTTTGCATTTCAGATGCTACGTACAATATATATCAAATACATGCCTGTTTCTGTTTTTTTTTTCCTGAAAACCTAATGACATATCTAATTAATGCTAATATTAATGGCTACATAGTGAGGAAATACATTTGAACCGATTATTTGATGAACATAGATGCCCTAAAAGGTTGAGTTGATTTTAACTTTTTATATTTTTTAGTTAATTCATCCAAATTCAGTTTAAACTTTCAACCTTTGATCCACTTAACAATATGGATAGTAAACCGAATCCCTCTATTTCTGTGATGAACTGTAGAAATGCTCATTTTTTTCATGTTTTTTAAGAAAAAAAGATATAGTAGAAAATCAGATTTACCTATGATTCATAGGAGTGTACAGTGCTACAATACCATGTTTCTAATTTTGCATAGCCTCAGTGGATTCCAGGAATAGGAAGGGAAAAAACTCACATGTCAGCAATTCAAGTCCTTGCAAATTTTTTGCATTGTGAGTACAAGAAACCCCAGTCAGAAAAATGTCCTTGTTTTTTCTTGACTTCCTTTATTTTCACACTGACTTAAGTAGGTAGTAAATATTTCTGACAAGTACTTGGTTGGCAAATACTTTGTAGATGTTTCCATTATATTTTCCTCCAAGGAGTAGATGGGCTCTTTCAGGTTACGAGGGTCTGTTGCACTGACAACATAATTAAGGAAAAGTCACTGAATTGGGCAAAGGTCAAAAGAGGCCAAAAAGCCAACAGTCTCCACCTGCAATTCAGCATTCTTTCCTGAGACTTTCCCAGTTCTAATTGTGACATAATTCAGGTTGGCACCTGGGGAAGTCGTTGTACCACTGCTAGTACTTTCCTAGTCACAGACATTACCTTTCCTCAGAGATGTTGGTCACCTCATAATAGCTTCTTGCATGCACTTTGATTTTAACGATAATGATCAAAGCTGTTCTTAGACAATGTTGAAGACATCTTCATTACTGTGGTTAGCTCTAAATGTGAACACACACAATGCACATATGTGTTTTATTAGGTGTGTCCTTTGGTCAAGCCTCAGCACAGACACATTTTCAACTTTTGCACAATGAGATGTTAAGCTTTATTTATTGCCAAGGGACGTACTGGGAAGATGGCTTACTCTGCCAAATTTTTACCCCTCTCAACTAAAAATTTAAAGGCCAGTGCAACATCTGTGACAGATTTACCTTTAATTCTTTGATGTAACATGTAAACTTACCAACACTTTAACATCAGTAGGTGAACATAAATATACCACAAAATAAAACCTTTAAGAAATGATGGCCTCCAAACTCTCAGACCCTCTTCAGATATATTTTTAAAACTCATCAGATATATTAATTCAGAAAGATACTTGATTTTTCCAATTCTATAGTGAACTGGGCCAGGGTCGGGGGGTGGAGGGAAGAGAAAGAAAGGAAAGAAAAATGGGGGGAAAAATGAAAGAGGAAGAAAAGAAGAAAAAAAGGAGGAAAAGAAAAAGCTTTCAGCACATAAAGAGTATCTGACTGATATTAGTTTAATCACAGGAACAAAAGAAGGTGTTAATAATACATCAGGTGTGGTAATGCATTCCTAGCCCAATGAAAAGGACATGGAAATAAAAAATTTTTTATGGTGTGGCAATGGAAAATTTTAGCTATAAGAAATTAGGTTCTTTTTTAGGACAAATAGCACTAAGGTTTACCTTTGATCATTTAGATGACAAGACTGCTTTTACTATAATTTTCTCAATAGGCATTAAGCTAGAATAGTACACGGGCGGTGTGCTATTTCATTTATTTCTCCATCACTAAGCACAGGGCCTAGCATACTCATTCATTGACTAAACAAATACTTATCGAGCTACAATACCCAAGACGCTATGCTGGCTTATGGACATTTAACATTGGAAACTCCTCCATTGAACTTCTATTCTAGCAGGAGAGACAAACACTGAACAAGAGACTGGCCCACATAAGATGTTCAGTGATGGATGCATAGATGGAAGATATACCAAAATGGATGACCTGAAAAGTTGCATAAGGCTCTGCAACGTTAATGCCTAGTATGGTAGTGTCTGGGCTAGAGTAGATGCTGAAGAAATACTTGCTCAGTGTATAAATGATTAGTTAAATAATCACATGAAATTTCCAACTGCTTTCAAATTCCTCTTTTATTGGCCTGCCCTGAATGTTACAAACAAGTCTTCTATTAGGCTAATTTACCACTTAAAAATCCCCCTTGAAGATCACTCATTCCTAAAGAATGTGCCAGAGAGAACTCATTCTCCACTGCTAACTTCTTAAGGCTATTAATGGGTAATCATAGTTAGTCTCATAAAAATAAGAATCTCAGTACTAAAAAAGCGAACAGATGAGTGTTGAAAGACTGAGTATGGCAGTGTTATAATAATGGAGAAAAGGCCTTAATTCTAAAAGTCACTTCTTGAATGGCCAACACTGCTTAAGGAATTAAGATTTTAAACCATCATCAAATAATAATGGAACAAACCATTGGTTCATTTGAATGTCACTCTAAATGAAAAGTCAGTAGATAAAAGGTATAGAGAGCCCATGCACAAAACTATTTAAACTACATACTTATATTGTGTTATCTTTCCATCACTCTTATATACCAAGCAACACAGCTGTATTAAAGTTACAATCTATGAGATCTAAGAAATGTACACAAAAAATTTACATAAGGTCTACATATGTATAGGCAATATCTCAAGTTACAACCATACTTAATTGCCTAGTCACTTTATAGAAACATGGATTGTCTTTAAGTCAATATTAATTTTTGTTGAGAAAACCAACTCAACTACCTCCTACCTGCATTGATTTTATTCTCTATAGACAAAATTCATAAAATTAGATTCTCACTATTCTTTTCACTCAAACAGATCATTTTTTTATTTAGTGTGAAGAAAGGCCAAAAACCCTTGGGGATTTGGGCTGAAAATTCCGCCCTGGGTCCACAGCTTACCACACACTGGGTAAGATCATATCAGTTCAGTGCTTCCATGGCTCTGCAGCCACATTAATAAAATCTAGAATGAATAAGTCAGTGTCATTCTATTCTCCACTTCCAGCATTACTGAGAATACCCAAAAGGCAAAAGTTACACTGACCAGTATCACTGTGGCAAATGTGTTTGATGAGAGTGTTAGAAGGGAAAAGAAATGATTGGGTTTAAGGTTATAAAAGTGCATGTTTGAGTCATGTTCAAAAATATTTGTGAAATAAGTCAGATTGCTTTTTAATTGGAAATTTTAAAAGTAATAGATAAAATGGATTTAACTGTAAAGACACTGGAACTATGACAACAAAATTAATGGTAGACTTAGTTGACCTCAATTTAGAAATTAAATAATAAAAAACAACACAGTCATCTTTATTTGGCAATGTGTTGAAAAGTTGATTTTTATTACTATTTTCTTTTAACTTTGAACTTTTCAGCCAATTGCTCTTGTTCCATATGAGGCACAGCTTTTAATTCTAGAAACTAAATAGCTTGTTCAAAGTGATGGTTGTTTTTTTTTTTAAAGAAACCCAATTAATTAAGTCATTGTTTTTTCCTACCCAACGGGTGAACTAATTAAGACATAAGACAAAAGTTAGACAGAATGAATAGTTTTAAAATCATCTATATAACTGACAAAACTAACACCAATTAACATGGCTTTGAAAGGGAATTCTAACGGTTTTTTCAAGACCGCCCAGAGTTGGCCAATTCACCCACTCACTCTGAGGAAGAACTAGGCAAAACTCCCTATGTGGAGTCTTCCTCTGTCAAACTGATATTAAGGCAGAAGTCAGAAGGCCTGCTTTTCATAGGCAGGTTGACCCCAAAAAGAAGGTAAGGAAAGCCTAAGAAGTGACCCCCAGTTCTTCTGCCAAATTCAACAGCAAGGGAACTCACACCACCTCCCTGGAGATAAGTAAATGTTAAGATTCATGGTTGAGGGTGTTTAGATAAAAGCTATCCTCCTACATTGAAACCATCATGGGAGTCTCCTTCCCACATGAAAGTCATGTAAGGAAACTAAAATTTGTAAAGGAACTAAAAAGCTCTAGAGTTCCACATTTACACAGGATGAAAGCATCAAATGTATAGAGAGAATTTACCTTTTTCCTAAAGAAAATCAATTACAGGAGCTCAGAAGTCAAATAGATTTTATTACATAACTTTAATTAAGATATTATAGGCACAATTATGGATTAGTCCAAGTTTTTAAATCATGTGTTTGTTAATATCTGATATAATAACCATAGTTTCAGACCTAATGGCCTGATGTTGAAATATCTTGATATGTACCCTTATTTCTTTTGTCCTAATCCTATCTCTATAACTGCATCTATGAAATGGAAAAGTGGTTTACTATAAAGTTAAAAGTGGTTTACTGTAAAGTTGATTTATGGATGATATTATTATTTGGGGACTTCTAGATTGATTTACAATTTTTATCCTACTCTATTAACCCCTTTCCCCTCCCCACACATACTTCACCTGGCTTCTTTCCTGTTCCAAACAACCAGCCAGCTCAGGGGAAGTAAGGTATGTGAAAGGGCTGAAAAGACGAGCAGCCTACAAGTCTTTCTCATCTTTGTTTTCAAAACCTTAGGCCGTTAGAAAATTTAGAAAAAGGTTTATGAGAAAAGTAAAAAAAAAAAAAAAAAGGAGATTGAAAGTAGAGGCAGATTGATTAGAAGAGCTAGGGAGGAAACTTCTCTAGCCATGTTTCTGACCCCCACACCAATTATGTATTTCACTCAGTGATGGGAAGGGAAGAAGGAGAGAGGTCTACTGTGGTGAATCCCTTGGTTTGGTGCAGATAAGAACCCAGAGAGGGATGTCTCTCTGGGTCACAGACACAAAGCCATAGACAGCCATACACCTGAAGGGCCCATTTAGTCAGAAATATTGATTGTCTCAGGATAACTTATGGAGACATATGACTTGATGATCCTCCTCTGAAAAATCTAATACTATGAAGTCCCAGACCCTGAGAAAGAAGCCCAAGAATTACTGAGATTAAATTTCCTGTCCTCTGGATAGAATCATGGGCTTCATGTAGGAGTCAGCTGATTTATGGAAAATAAAGACGTATTGTTTCTTGCTTGCCTGAATTTGTAGAGTGATATTCGTGGCCATACAAAACTCCAAGTGCTCATTTTCATTATTATACCAGACAACACTCAATTTGTAGAAATTTAGTTGAGAATTTATGTGGACAATCAACAGAAAGGGTTTATTTATGTAACAACATAATAGAGAGAGCAGCGTATGAAGAATCAGAAAAGTTGTGATTGAGTCACATCAGCACTGTTGGCTATATCACTTTGGGTAAATCATAAATAAACCCAGGTACCACTGTATTTTGACAGCCTGGCATGTAGTTTACCCCATGCAGACATAAAGAGATAAAATATCAAACATACCAATTAGAACATATAGACAAACATCTTGAAGATCAATCAGTGATCACAGCTTGAGAATAGCTGATGTTCAGAATACGTTTCTTTTTGCTGTATTCTCTCTGAGCTTCAGTTTCCACATCTGTCATATAAGATAATAACATTTATGGCAGCAGAGATGAGATAAGAAACAGCAATTTGTGCAAGATGTTATGGAAACTGAGAGGAGAAGAAGCACTTGGCTCTACTGTGATGGTTAGGGAAGCCCTCAAAAAACAGTGAGACTTATAAGTGGATAAAAGGAAGGGTAGGCAGAAGAGACAGGACATTTTAGGCAAGAGAGAATACGGCATACTAAAAGAAAATCTTAATGATTCGGAGCAGCTAGAGATCAGGGTATGTATGGTGGAATGCTGGGAGTCTGGAACGATGCTTGGGGATAAATATAATGGCCCTTCTATGACATAGTCAAGAATTTACAATTGATCAAGAATTTATCATAGTAGAATTCTGAGGGATTTTTTCAAGCAGAATTTGTAATATTGATACACAGAAGTTTTCTAAGAAACTGAGCAAATAAGGTATCAAAGCTCTTTATGATCCTTCAAAACCTTGTGCTCCTACTTCAGTTCAACTACAGAGTCCAGGATGGCCAAACTTACAAATTAGTTCTTGCCCTGATAGAAACCTAACTATACAACGATGAGACAGTTCATTAGTCAATGTATGGATCTGTCTTGTTAAATTTATAAGCTACACAACTTGCCTTCATTTCTTAAACGCTGTTTTCAATTTGTAGTCGATCTATAATTGATAATCCAATGCGTCAAGCTCATTTTCAGCTTCAGTGCCTGCCTGGTCCTCCAAGACCCATCTGTTCTGACTCGTTGCCTGATTCTGATATTTTACTCTCTTCCTAGTGGTTCATCTGATTCCAGCAATCTGCTTCTGATTTGATTATTTTCTAAGCATAAATACCTCTTGAATTTATCACCTACCTAAATCTACATTCCACATTTTTCTTCAAGCATCTTTTTCAAAGACCATTTCTTGAATTTCAGACCTTTTAATGTCCCCAGACCCTTGTGGAAGGAGTATGTCTTATCAAACTGTCTCCTCCCACTAAACAAGACCCCAATTTTTCTATTCCTTTGGTCACATAGGTCAAAGGAAGACAATGTCAAAACTCAGGTCAAATAGCAATAGCAAATCCTGCTTCGGTTTATGTTAAAGACAGAAAGAAATAAGAGTGCCTTGATCGAAAGTAGTGCCAAAATGTATTCTTTTCCTGACAGTTATAAGAGATCGTGCAATCCGAAATAGGCCAGCCATAATGTGTCCCAGGTCATCCTGTATCTCCTTCCACATTTTTATTTGACAGGGAAGAATATGCAGCATATCTCCTCTCTGGACGATGATAGAATTTGTGTTACTATTAGCCAGTACCAATAAGTGTGCTGCCAAAAAAAGCATGGTGGGATGGGAGCTGCCTGTAGTAGCCTGGGTGTGTGACTGCCTTTGAACCTTGTCATCACCTATTAATCATCATGTTCTGCTTGAAACACATTGGACTTCTACCAAGTCTCAGCAACCAGTATGAAGTGAGGCAAAACACACCATTTTTTTGCCCACTTACTTTTGTCTCATAGTATCAAAATCAATTCAAAAGAATCTTGCCCTTTTTTTCTACAGGATGGAGCTCAATTCAGATTTTAGATTTCCACTTAAAAATATGATATTCCTTCTTAAAAGAACACTCTACTTCTATTATTAAAAGATGACATGTTTGCTTACAAAATCTGGAGAGCAATATTTTAGCAGAGCAGTGTTTTGATTTAAAAAGTAACCAAACAGCAAGGGAAATGTGTATCGCAATGAAAAATTCACAGATACTTTGATCTGGCAATCCTATTTCTAGAAATATATGCTACCGTTACACTTACAAATAGACAAAATCACTTGTATAACAATATTCTTGTAGCACTGTTCACAACAACAACAACAAAATCCTCTAAATCTTCATTGACAAGAGTTTGGTGAACATAGATTGTGTTCATAACTGGAATAACATGTAACTAACAGAACGGGACAACATTCTGTGTACTATTAGGAGACAATGTCAAGGTATTTGTTAAGGAAATCAATCCTCATTATTCACAGATTCTGCATTTGCAGATTCACCTACTCGGTAAAATCTCTTTGCAACTCCAAAATCAATGTTCACAGGACTTTTGCATTCATTTGTGCATATGCATAGGGCAGCAAAATATTTGAGTCACCCCCTACACATGTTCCTACCCGGGGCTGAACAAGGTGACTCTGTGCCTTCTTGTTTCATTGTTCATATGTAAACAAGTGTTCCTTTGGGGGTCCGTTGAGTGCCACATTTTTTTGTGCTTTTACATGTTTTTGTGCTTTTTGTTGGTGATTTTGCTCTATAAATTGGCTCCCAAGCATAGTGTTCAAGTACTATGGTATTTATGTATTACATAATATATAATATAATATTTGGCTAATATTACCAAACTCAGGAAGACTTTGATATGCCTTACAGGGAAAAATATATGCCTCGTGGTTACAGGGGCAATCTCTGTGGAAGGCAAGTGATAGGAGGATAGATTTTTGAACATTTGGGGAGTTTACATCAATCACATGTCTTACTGAATCAAAAAATATATAATTTTATGAAAAGGCAATAGATTTTATTCTTCCTGCTTACAGTGTTCAGAAGAGTGGCCTCTGACTTATTATCAGTACAAAAAGCAGATTATTTGGAGAGGACTTAGATCTCCATCATCCACCTTCGTATCCGCTATACCCAGAGGGCGCAGCTCCTGCCTGCCATAGCCTGTCATAGTTGGTGCCGACTATACTCAGGGCTGCAAATGGTTACCAGCTTGCATACTTTGTATCTCTCACCAAGAGAAAAACAAATGTACACCCTTCCAAAATTGCATTTGGGAAGTAGAAAGGGCAGAAAAGAAGACTGGAGTTTGCATTTTTAGCAAGAACACGTGCTTTATTATTGAAGTGACACAAAAGAATATTCTGTGGGTAGTATTAATATGAGCACTACCACTAAAAATCATTTCAGGTATCTAGGGAATAAGCTATATCAACAGTCAGTTCAAGAGAAAGAAATTACACATGCTCAGTGATACCACGCTTGTTTTCTCAGCTATATCGCTTTTTGATGTAATTAGGAACCAGAGAAAAGAAGAGGTGATCCCGAGAGGAAAATAAATATTTGGTAGGACTTTGGATTCTCCCAATCTGTTTTCAGAAATACAAATCAGGGATAAAGAGACATGCCAACAGCATATATAAATATGGAGTAGGATCTATGCTAAAATTTCTCTTTTCCTAGCATTTTTAGGATAGAACTGAAATCAGATATTTGAGTGTAGAGAGAGCTAGTTGTAGATAGTTGTAGATAATTAGAGCCATGAGGGCAGAGGCAATGGGCAGCAGACACACAGAACCTTGGGAACACTGACTACCAAGGTCCTCAGACCAATTAGCAAGACTTTTATTGTACCATCATGGATGTACAGATATATATAACATGATGAAAACCAAAGATTACTCCTTTCCAAGTTCAATGCATCATGTGACCTTCCCCTGCCTGAAGAGGCTAATGTCAAAAACATTTCTGTCAATGAGAAGAACGTGAAGGAGAAAGAGAAAGCATGAGGAATAATTTTTCTATTGAGAACTTTAATTTGAATCACATTAAATTTAGCAAGAGCTTTCCCGAAATGAATAGAGATGCAAATCAATTAAACATAGAGGCACTTTTCAAAAGAGAATGTTCCTGAAGTGCTGGGTACTATGGATAGTGCCTGCTCTGTCTGGGAAATTTCTACTTCATCTTCCCAGTTAAACACTTTGAACAGAGCATAATGAAACCAACGTTTATTTGAGGATTTTTTTTAAAAAGCCTCTCTCTCTCTCTCTCACTACAGAACTTCACCCACTCCCACTACCACACATAACACATACACACACTTTTTTTAAATCAGATTTTCTCTTGGATTCCTAGTTGTTTGGCTTCCATTTTGGCTTTGGCACCCTTAGGGTTTGTGAGTTTTATTTGTTTGGTGATTTTCATTTTGAGGAGCTATCCGGGCTAGTTACTATAGCTGTTTTAGGGGTGCCTGGGTGGGTCAGTCGGTTAAGCATTGCACTTCAGCTCAGGTCATCATCTTGCAGTTGGTGAGTTTGAGCCCCACACTGGGATCTCTGCTGTCAGCACAGAGCCCACTTCAGATCCTCTGTCCCTCCCTACTTATTCTCTCTCTCTCAAAAATAAATAAACATTTAAAAAAACACATGTTTGAGTGTCACACAAGACAAAAATCTGCTTCAAGACTTACTAGCTATGTTATTTCCCTATTGTTACTGTAGCAAATTTTACAAACTTGGTGGTTTGAAACAACTCAGATTTTTTACTCCATTTCTGGAGATCAGATGCCAAAATGGGTTCCATTTACAGTAAAATCAAGATGTTTGGGGCTCGTGGGTGGTTCAACTGAGTAAGTGTCTGACTCTGGATTTCAGCTCAGGTCATGGTTTCAGGTTAGTGAGATTGAGCCCCACGTCAGGCCCTGCACTGACAGCACAGAGCCTGCTTGGGATTCTCTCTCCCTCACTCTCTGCCCCTCCCCTGCTCGTGCTCTCTTTCTCCCTGATTAAATAAACATTTAAATGATAGTAATAATAATAAAATCAAAGTGTCAGCAGTGCTGCATTTTTTCTGGGTACTCTAGGGACGAACACTTTAAAGAAAATATCATTTTAGATTTTTCACATTTTTAATTTGGTTTCACCAAAAAATCTGCTAAGAAAGGAATTCTGGAATCTTAATTTATTTTGACTCCCTCTTCATACCAATCAAAAATTAAAGGGATGTCTGTGTGGCTCAGTCAGTTGAGCTTTCAACTCTCGATTTTGACTCAAGTCATGATCTCACCGTTCGTGAGGTTGAACCGCGCAGTGGGCTCTGTGCTGACAGCATGGGGCCTGCTTGGGATTCTCTGTCTCCCTCTCTCTGCCCCTCCCCTGCTTTCTCACTCCCTCTCTCAAAAATAAATAAATATTTTTTTTTAAAAATTAAAGACCAATGACTGGAATTTTACTCTCTTTTCATAGTATGATGGCTCTCAAATGAATTTTGTTCCTATCAGAGGTTTCTAGGAGCAGCTCTTGTAATTCTAAATGATCCTTGCAGAAATTGTGCCACTTAGTAATAGTCACATGGAGTAGAATGATAGCATAAATACATGTAAGGAGTGTAGCCCAGAGAAGGAACAAACTTCAGTTTAGATAGAGACACCTCAAGAGCATTGCCATAATTAATAAGAGTACAGGAAGTACAACTTCATGTGTGCAGAAACTAGCCAACAGACTAATCATCCCTCTTTGAGGATCTGATGAAACTGCAGCCTCCTGATAGATGGGACTAAACACAGTAGTTCTCAGAGATACAAAGATAAGGCTGAGAAAAATCTTTGGTGTCTGGATAAGGTAACCCAAAGGAAATAGTAGACAGGGATGCCCAATAAGACTTTCTTGACTTGTTTTCATAGATGGACTTATCAACTCTATACTCATCCTTTCCCTACACATTCACTCTAATAAATTTAAAACATACAGAGAGAGACAAGAACAGATAAGGACAAGCAAAACAGTTCTTCTATTAGCCACAAGGCAAGTTTCCATGAAGAATGATAGTTCATCAATCAAATTCGTTATCAAAAGTCTCCTAAAAGGGAAATCATTTTCTAGGGAGAAATATAAACGTAATATTTGTGGCTCAGTGAAAAATCACTGGAGCTCAAATCCAATTCCAGAATTGCCTCCCCATTCTAACAACGGGACATTTTAAGGGTCTTATGCTGCCTCATTGAACACCATCTCAGTTGGACTCTTATGAACTTCAAGAGATGAGAAGTTACTAAAATATAAGTAATCAATAAAGCAAAATCTAAGGTTATTTAAACTCAGTTTAGTAAGGGAGAAAGAACACTACCTTGACACAGTTCTAGTGTATCAGTAGGGGGAGATTAGAAGTAAGATATTTATAGGGTTTGAATTATGGCTTAAATTGGTTTAAAGCAGGCTTTCAAAGGGAACTGATTGAGATCAGACAAAGTTTAGGACATAATAGTTCAGGATTGGTGGACCTAGTAAGGAAAGGCTCTGGAAGTAAGTGTTGAGAAGTAAACCTTTTTTTTTTTTTTTTTTTTTTTTTTTTTGAGGCAGGGGGAGGGCCAGAGAGAGAGAGGAAGAAAAAGAATCTTGAGCTGTGGAGCCCAACTCGGGGCTCAATCTCAAAATTGTGAGATCATGACCTGAGCCAAAATCAAGTCTTGGACGCTTAAACAACTGAGCCACCCAGGGACCTCAAGAAGTAAACTCTTGATTAGCAACCTGTTTGAACAGATGAGTAGAATACTGTTGTCTCAGATAAATTGATTTATAAGAATTCCCTGAAGCAAATAGTGAAGTTATTTACTGATTTATAGTCTTATCTTTTCTGGGCTGGAAGAAACAGCTAAGTCATACTTAAACAGATGCTCTCAGTCTTAGCCCTAACAGCTATGCCATATTGATGTAGGTGATCGTTGTTCTCAGTCACGTGGCCACCCAGATAAAGACACTTTTTCCTACCCCCCCCCCCCACTTGCAGGTATGTGGGACCATATATCTTGGTTTTGGACAGTGGAATAAGAGTCGAAGTGATAAATACAACTTTAGAGTTTTTTTCTGAAGAAGAAAAAACATACTCCACTTCTTTCCTTCCTCCCTTCCCACTGCTTGGAAAGTGATAGAAGGATCCAAAGCAGTTCGATAAAGCACAGGAAGGAAACTTAAGGTTGAAAATAGCAGAACAGGATAATGGAGACCTAGGTCCCCATCATGCCCTATCACCTCAGTCTTAAACTACTTATGTTCAGACTATTACAAATAAAGGTCTGTCTTCTTTAAGCCTCTGTTATTTTTAGATGTTTTGTTGTTGTTTTTTTTAGCAATCCAACCAGTATCCTAACCAAAACTGCATCTGAAAATTAGTATGTCCATCTCTCTGGTATCTCAATTTTTCTTTTCATTTAAAAATCATACTCAGTCATTCAGCACAACCTATCAGCAATCCCTTAAATCTCATTCCCAAACCTACTACTTCTCTCTGCATCCACACCCACCACTTCACTCAAGCCCCCAACATCTATTGCCAAGTACTACAGTAGACTCCCATTCACCCCTTGCCTCAACATTTGAACACTCCAGAAACCATATTCTCACTAAAGCATGGTCACTTAAAAAAATAAACCACATCATGCCATTCCCTGTGTAAACTGTTCCTTTACACCTAAAATTAAATCCAAACTCTTCCCATGACATACAAACCACAATAATGTGACACCTGCCTCCCTCCCTGATATCATCTGGTCATGCCTCTGTACCTCATTCACTAGGCTCCAGCCTCACTGGCCTTCTCTGAATTCCTTGATGATCCGAAGGGACTTGCTCTTCACTGTCCTTCCGCACCTGCTCTTTCCTCTAGCTAGATTGTGTCTTCCCCTGATCTTTGTTATGTCTGGCTTCTCATCATTTGGGTCTCATTTGAAATGTTTCTTCATAGTGCAACACTTTCTGAAATAATCTTATTCTTTTACTCATTTCTCACTTATTATCTGCCTTTCCTACTAATATTAAGGTCCGAGAAAGCAAGTGCTGGTCTGCTTTGCTCGCCATTGCCATCTCAATGCCCACACTCTGAAATATGCATTGAATGAATAAATGAAATGGGACCATGCATGCTCATTGCTTTCCTTAGTGTCTCCCACTTAACTGAAGGTAACTAAATCATAGGTAATGTGCTGCTGTTTTGTCACATTGATGATGACTGGAATTCTCACCTAACTCCTAGCTCTACATTACTGGTTTAATATTGTCCAGGTCCTAAGGGGAGAGAGAGCCTGACTTCATCAGGCTTTGCTGAACACCATCAACAGAGCTCCTTTTTTGTCCCTTTTCTTCTCTCATCCACACTCAGATCACAGGGAGGGATCTGATGCCACTCATTTGGGAGTTCTAAATGTGTCACAAAATACCTGTCAGTTGACTTGATTACATTTCAGACATTAACAATTACCACAAATATTTAAATCAGCAGCTTCATAGCTCTACCTAATTTAAAACTTTCTTCCTTGTTTATAACAAAATCTTATGTGTGTTACATGCCTCATCCTCTAGTTTCAGGAATTAAAGTTCAGGGAGCACTGACCAGGTAGAATCACAAAACAAAAGAGTGTTAAACATGAAATACAACTTGACTTTTGGTTCATAGTTCAACACTCCTTCTTACTCACCATGAAACAAATATATCTACTTAAAATAAACTTCCTATTTTTAAAGGCAGGGCAAGAAAGTAGCTTTCTAAGCTCTAGAATATAATCTTCCAGGTCTTAAGATATAAACCTAAAAAGTTGAGGGAGAGTGGTAAAAACCTTTATGTATAAAAAATATCTTCAGAATGAAGTTACTACATGTTCTAAGCACAAAGGTTGGAAATTAGCCTCCCCTTGTGCTAGGGCCCAGTATCATTCTAAGAGCCCAGAATGTGGAAACATATAGAGGGCCCAAGGTGTTTTTTCCTTCTTTTGGTTATTACCCTTCTCATCTTTGTGCCAAAAAGAGACAGAATGGAGCAGAAAAAATAGATTCTAAACCAAGCAAAGTTAACCCCTTAACCTCATTCAGTACAAACATGGTAATATTACTGTTTGAATAATGAAAATTATAGTAATTAGACGGAAAGGAAAAATAGATTGAGAGAATTCATATGCATCGTATGTTCCCTGAGTCAGAAAGATGTGAATCAAATTACTGAGTTATTAGCAATACAGCCAATTGCTATTTATGTTATGCCAGGGACCTTTCTCTCTCTCTCTCTCTTTCTCTCTCTCTCTCTCTCTCTCTCTCTCTCTCTCTCTCTCTCCAGGGTTTAGCTGTTGGAGGGAGAACTATTGATTAATTGGAGAAGAAATGAGAAAAAGGAGTAACAAGGTAAAGTGTCCAATGTAGCAAGAAAATATGATACTACAGAAATAATGTGTGCTTCAACCCTCACCTCTACTATTCCTGTATCCCGAATAATCTATTTGATCTCTTTAAATTTTCTTCTCCGCATCTGTAAACATGAGATTTCAGCAATTTGTACATGTATGTGTTCCCCCAAAATGTATAGTTCCCTAGTTGGGTCACTTTGATCACAGCTTTTCCTTCCCTTTTCCAAATTTCACACTTTACAATTCAGCTGCTATGTACAAAGACCCTGGAACAGCCCAGAGTATTATTGATAAAAAACAGTGACATGTTATATTATCTTCAACAAGTATTTCTCAATTCTATTCCCACTATTTTAATTGCCTTTTCTCATTTTAATTTACTTAGAATTAATTTTTTTTCTTTTATTTATGTATCACCTAGGCAAATCCAGCTTACCTCTTTTATATATGGAAAACACATAAGAGTTGTTGGGTTATGAAATACTAGAACCAGGTGCCTGGGTGGCTCAGTCAGTTAAGCACCTAACTCTTGATTTCAGCTCAGGTCATGATCTCATGTTTCATGAGTTCAACCCCTGAATCGGGCTCTGTGCTGACAGCCTGGAGTCTGCTTTGGATTCTCTCTCTCTCCCTCTCTCTCTGCCCCTCCCTGGCTCATGCTCCTCTCTATCTCAAAATAAATAAATTAATTTTAAAAAATTATTTTAAAAAATTAAATCACATAATAAAATAAAATTAAATTAAATTAAAATACTAGAACCATAAAAATCACCACTATGTTCCTTGGATAACTCTAGACTTGAAGTTAATTACAAAATCTTATCCCAAGAACAGAACTGAAATTATGTCTTCCTCAATTTGGGCAGCCATACAGCATACCATGAACTGGCTGATATAAACGACCAACATTTATTTCTCATAGTTATGGAGGCTGGGAAGTATGAGACCACGGTACGTGTTGATTCAATGTCTGGTAAGAGTTCTCCTCCTGGCTTGCAGAAGGTTGCCTTCCTGCTATGTCCTCACACAGTAAAGAGAGGTAGCCCTGATGTCTATTCCTTTTCTCATAAATGAATTAATCCCATCATGGCCACCCTCATGACCACATCTAAACCTTTTTATCTCTAATGGATCCACTTTCTAACACCATCACTTTAGGGATTAGGGCTTCAACATAGGAATTCTGAAGGGGACACAAACAAAAATCTATAAAAATGGCCTTGCCAAAAAGAGGAGAGAGAGAAGTAAATATGCATATTGAGGTCTAACTGCATTAAAAGCAGGACAAATTAGCTTTGCAAAATATAGAGCAAGAAAATCTTACCTCCTATCATTCACTCAAAATCACATAAATAAATTCTGCTAAAATCATATATTGTTTGGATTAATCCCTGGAGAAAATGAGTAGTTACAACAACCACCAAAGAATGAATATTAAGCTACCTGTTGGCATCATAAAATTAATGAACAAAAATTGTACCCTTTAGATCATGTTTTCATTGAGTAATCATAGAATTAGAATGAATACTTTTGGAAAGATTGATCAAATTTTGTAGAGATGTCTTGATGCAACTTAATCCAGAGTTAAGGTTTCATTTTTTAAAACTTTTAAAGTATTCTATTTTTCAACTTAAAAATATTTAGTTGAAGGATCTGGATAACAACAAATCAGAAACTTAAAAGTTAAAACTTGCCATAACTCTCTCATTTACCGCCCAAATCCTCCAGGCTGTTTTGGGAGAAACAAAAACCTAAGTAGCTCAGAAATGAACATTTTCTCACGCATAGAAAACAACCAAATGTTTTCTTCCTGAAAAAAAGGTTATCTTTTTTAGAAAATGTTTGCTCTCCTACCTAAATATCATTAATTGTTCAATAATAATTGTTTTTTGTACTATCTTTAATCTTTTTCCCCAAATCATCTACAAAATTATACTTCTACAGAATAGTTTCTAAAGGCCATTTCATAAGAAATAAAAGTTCTACTCTGAAGAAGGATAAAGTATTATATAATTTTCCACCATTACAAAATTCAAAGAAATTCAAGAAAGAGAAAAAAAACACCTATAAAAAATATCTCTCATTTTTGATCCTGTATAACGCTCATGGTTTGTCTTACCCTATGACTTTTATATTAGTTATAAATGTCTAAATTGGCCATTTATATGTATATATATATTTTTTTTTTCTATACAATTTGTAAACATGATTTGAAATAACTGCCAAAAAGACAGAGAGGTTGAGAAATTGGCCATGGCTATAAGAGGTGTTGGTAACAGCCAGGAACTGAGTGTGAGCACAGTTTCAATTTTAAATCATTCATTCTCCTGCCTTTCAGTAGCTCTGGATTACCTGGCACAAAGAATAAAAGATTATGTCAAGGAAAACAGAATTACTAGAAAATGTGAAGGAGGTGAGGGGGACAGGGACTGTTTCACTGCCACAAAGGGTTAGCACCATAGCATTAAATCTGATGATAAAGAGAAGCCAATTGAGGAGCAAATATATTTTCCATTGTGATAGTTCAGCTATCATCAAAAAAGATTCTTGAAGATACCAATAATGTCTTAAAACAGCCGTTTTATTAATACAATATGAACAATGCAAATACATTAAATCATAAGTTGTACCTTCAAGAAAAATAAAAACTAGTATGGAAGAAAAAGCATAAGTGAATAAAAAAGCAGCTATAAGTTTAAAAACGATGCAAGAAAGCAATAAAAAGAATAGGCAAGGTAACTAGGTAAAGATGACAATATTCATTTGTTTAAACTTATGATTTATTATTATTAAAATAAATATAATATATGACTATGATAATATAATTATAAATTAATAATTTAGGATATATAAATTAAATTGTGTGTTGATGTAATAAAAATAATATATAATAAAATAGTATTTCATGATGAGATTAAGACAATCCTTCCCATCCTACTAAAATGAAATAAGTCGCTTTCCTTAAGGAAATAAAATCATTTGACTAAATGTAATTTTAATATATCAATAATAATAATTTAGGATTCAAACTTCATTATATTGCAGAATTATATTAGACAAAGAAATATAATTAGACCAAAATTATCGCATGGTCAGAGGCTTATTTTTCACATATACTATGTTTAAAATTCACAGCATTGCATTGTTCATATATTTAGATAATTTCTGTAGAATAGTGAATATTCTGTGTTCTCTGTATGTAAACATATACTGGTTTCACTTCATATGATACCAGATTTGCAATGTTAGTAAAAACATGGTTTGTGGGTTTGTTTGTTATCTTTCCATTCCTCTAGGAAATAATAGTGGTCTTTTGCAAACCTGAAATAGCACAATTTCCCATATTTTTGATGTTCTCCAAAAGACACAGACTATATATTTCAATACACATAGGATGTTGGCATTAAATGAAACTTTTATAGTTGTTCTCTGTACTTTCCCTAATAATAATTTTGCCACCCCATTCTTCTCTGGCTACAATATTTAAGTAGATTTAGTGGGAGTTTTTGTATGCCACATGAAATATAATCATCACCTTTAGAATCGAATTTCTCCTTGAACTAATAGTCTTTAAAGTGGATCATTCAAGATTTTCCCCCTTAGCTTCTATATTCCTACTTAATCATTATTTAACACCTCTTATAGTCCTTTATCTTATCATCATTTCTCAAAATTCTTAAGCATGACAGCCTGCTGAAATACCCACTAAAAAGCCATATAGTTAATTTCTGCACAGGGAATGGACACAAGATTATTCTACCATAAATTGTCTGTCTCATCTTCCCAGGCTTGCAGAGACACACACACAATGATGCTGTTCATTTACAAGTCCACATTTATTGTAATGCACTATTTATCATTATTGAGGAAGCTAAGACTCTCTTGTCAAGAGACAGAAGTGTCAAATGAAGTCAGCACGTTCAGGGGATTTAAAGCAAAGTCAGCTTTGGTTCAATAGGTATTCCTTTGTACATAGGAACTTAACCCCGTATGTGTTAATGTGCAATGCAATAGGATAGGTATGATGGAGTTTTAGAGATCTACCCAGTGAACATGTGGCAGACACATGAATTCACTCAATCATATCATTTTTCATTGAATCCAGTCCTCAGAGAAGTAATTTAAAGACAGCAATTTAGTGAGAACTAGCCACTTAGAAAGCATTTATTGAGAGCCTCCTGCCATCTTCATTCACAAATTAGGTAAAAATGGTCTTTGCAGCACACATTACCTGGAGGTCACTGTTCTTTCCTATACATAGGGCTCTTGTTATAAGGAATAAAGAAGACCCATCTGGGTCTCCTCTCATATTGTTTCATGTGAAGGAACTTCGAGAAAGGTTTATGTGCAATTATTTAAAGTAAGTCTGGCAGAAAAACAGAAGGAGTCAACTCAATAGTTTCACTTCTGCCCTGACTTGGCAAGACTCCTTTCAAGATTTTTTTCTGTATAGCCACGGTTTTAAGCAATTCAATACTATACATGAACTTTGGAAAGATAATTCTCTCAAATTGAGACTGGCCAACTTAAAGTTATTTAAGCAGACATGACCGGTCGAATGTATGTTATTAGAAGTTAGGACTATTTAGCTATTAGAAGTAGGAAAGGAACAAACTGGTGCAGCCGCTCTGGAAAACAGTGTGGAGGTTCCTCAAAAAATTAAAAGTAGACCTACCCTATGACCCAGCAGTAGCACTGCTACCCAAGGGATACAGGAGTGCTGAGGCATAGGGGCACTTGTACCCCAATGTTTATAGCAGCACTCTCAACAATAGCCAAATCATGGAAAGAGTCTAAATGTCCATCAACTGATGAATCGATAAAGAAATTGTGATTTATATACACAATGGAGTACTACGTGGCAATGAGAAAGAATGAAATATGGCCCTTTGTAGCAACGTGGATGGAACTGGAGACTGTGATGCTGAGTGAAATAAGCCATACAGAGAAAGACAGATACCATATGTTTTCACTCTTATGTGGATTCTGAGAAACTTAACAGAAACCCATGGGGGAGGCGAAGAAAAAAAAAAAAAAGAGGTTAGAGTGAGAAAGAGCCAAAGCATAGGAGACTCTTAAGAACTGAGAACAAACTGAGGGTTGATGGGGGGTAGGAGAGAGGGGAGGGTGGATGATGGGTGTTGAAGAGGGCATCTTTTGGGATGAGCACTGGGTGTTGTATGGAAACCAATTTGACAATAAATTTCACATATTAAAAAAAATAATAAATAAATAAAAGACATACCGTTTAAATAAAAAAAAAAAAGAAGTAGGAAAGGAAAAGATCAAAAGTCAGACAATATAGAACTAAGGATTAATCCTATTAATGTAGAATTCTGTTCACAGTTTTTGTAAAAAATGAAATTTATATACATTTTATGTACTACTATTTTCACCTTACTTCAAGAATTAAACCCAACCACATCAACCCAAAAAGGAAAAATAAGAAAAATTTTAAGATTACTTGATACATAATAATTTCTATATTTCATGTCAATTTCAGAAATAAATAAGAAGATAAATTTAAAATAAGAGTTTTTGTTTGCTTTTATTGTTCTATGAGGCATATAAAAATTAATACTTGAGAACTGAATAATGATTTTTGAAACAAATGTAAAAATTGTCTACTATAAATTATTGAATGGAAGAAAGTTTAGAAGAAGGACATTGTTGAAAATAATAGAGTAGGAACAACCAAAACTAATGTCCTGCATAAAAGCAGTGAGACAATGGCAATGTATATATATGTATATATATATATGTTCACTGGGTAGATCTATAAAACTCCATCATACTTGTCCTATGAATATATATTTATTTACTTATTGCCATTGTATTTATTTACTTATTGCCATATATTTATTTACTTATTGCCATATATTTTTTTCTGCCATATTTTTTGCCATATATATATTTATTGCCATATATTTATTTACTTATTGCCATATATATATATTTACTTATTGTCAAATATAAATAAATATATAAATATATATAAATATATATAAATATATATATAAATATATATAAATATATATATATATATATATATATATATATATATATATATATATATATATATTTCAGGACTATGAAAATTAACCCAAGGCTTGCAGTCACCCAGGGGGTGTTTGTTTAAGAAAAACAACAATAAGCTCTATGGCATTTTAACTTAACCTGAGTTCCATCCCTAGCTAGCTCTACTGTAACTTGAAAACTAACAACCCATATCATGGTGAAAACCAGCAACTTGAAGATCACTGGAGAGGCCAAACCGAGTTGAAACTTCTGCTAGACCCCACTTCCAGAGAATCGCTATTAATTGACCTAAGACCTTCCTTGTTGGGCTGTCTTCATTTGACCAGCATTAGAACTTTCCCAATGCAAAAATCCTTTTCTCTGAGAGTATTTGTTTAAAACAAATACAGGCAATTGTTTAACTACGTGGCTGCCTGAGGAGTGGATCACAGTTGGAGCAAATAATAGACTGACCAAAAGCTTAAAAAGAAAAGCTAGGAATAAGATGTCCACAGGCTCTTTGAAAAGATCCAACATATTCCTGAGAATCTAGGGGGTCATTTCCATATATAAGACTAGGCACATGCTCAGGGCTGTGTGTCTGCTCAAGAAAGACTTGAAAAGGCTCTAAGCTATTTCTTATCTCTGCTTAATCTTGAAACTCTTCACAAAAGTGTGAATTGACAGCTGAGTACCAAAGGAGAGCCCAGAAATGCACACAGAGCCTCTTAGCAAAGACTGGGAGACTGAATTGGTTCTGGGTTCATAAGGAAATCTATGTTGAATCATTAGTTGACCACTAGGCTAACTGGCAAAGACATCAACAGCCACACATGATAAAGAATATAAATACTACAGAATTAATTTAGAAAGTCACTGAACAAACAGTAAGAGATAAATGAAGCTTTAAGGGAACAAAGTTTTTGTATACTATGAAATTAACTTGGTATTCATTCTAACTAGATTGTTGTAAATAAGATGCTGATTATGATCCTCAGGACAATCAATGAGAAAACAACTCAAAAACCATAGTTTTAAAAAGGGAGAGGAATTAAAATGGCACATTAGAAAACATCTATTTAACACAAAGAAAGCAGTCATGAAGAAATAGAGGGAAAAAAACAATCATAAGTAAGACATCAGAGAACAAACAGAAAGTTGTGACAGAAAGAATTATGTGCTTTTTGAATGAGATTATAAACTAGTTAGAGTCAATGAAGCCGAGAGGTACACAATGTTACAAGGGTAAGGCCTTGGCTTTTTCTAATTTATTCCATCTTTTGCCTTGATCTGCATTGACTATTTAAACCTAGAAATCCCTTGAGAATAAATACACCATTTTCCATTATTCTCCATATAGTGAGAGACAGACAAGTACCTTTCAAAACTTTAGAAAAAGGAGCAAAGGAGAATAACTGTGCAACTTTCACATAAAACCTTCCCTAATGATTTCATTAGAGCCTCATCTCTAATGCTTTTCCCAGGCTGATTGTTGATGGGGAAACAGAATCCAAGAGAAGAGAGGGAGGATTAGGAGGAGGAGGAGAAAGGGCAGGGCAGGGGAGACAAAAGCAATGATTCAAAATGAAAGAGAGGAAAAATACACATTTGTTAGCCTGGCTTCTAGCTTTCAACAGTAAAATCATAGACTATAATTCCAACTTTGTTACTTATTTCTTCCTTTCCCAAATCCATCACTCTAGTCGCACGAGCCCTTGATTCACACACTGCACCTTCTCATATCTCCACTTCTGTTTTGTCATTTCTTTTCCTGGAAGGCTATTCTTCTCTCCCATATAAAAAGTATCTTTTCTTCACCATGTCCTTTCTTCTTTAGATCCTATCTTCATTAAACTTTTCCAGGTGGGTTCTGCTCAAAATGCTATCTCTACATTTGAAGTTCAATTCATTTCAATTATCATTTGTTACTTTTCGTCTTAATTCTGTTCTGAGCATGTCAGTTTCAGATGAATATACCAGTGGATTGAATTCCAAAGGGTTTATCTCAGCAGATAAAATCTGGAGGTAAGCAGTGCAAGGGTAATCTAGAGTGGGGATCTTTAAACTACAGCCCTTTTATTGAAATATAGTCATATCTTGCATTTACATATTGTCCATGGCTGCTTTCACAATGCAAGAGCAGAGTTGAGTAGTCACAACTCTTCATTGGAAAAGGGTTAATTTAGATACACAAGGTCATCAAGGACTCAAGTTTCCTTCAACTTTCTACTCCAACATCCTCGGTAATAAGCTTTTCCTTTCACAGCCTTTCAGGTTCCCAAAGCCTGCTTTATTTCTAGTCCGTTCCAATCATTGGGTTCATACATCAGACAGTAAAATGAAGAAACAGAAAGGGGGGGGGGGGATAAAAATTGAGTGAAGTATTTCCCTTTATAGACTATCTACAAGTCCTAGCATATTTGCTAAACCTTATTGACAAGAACTTATTCTAATAACCACTTTGAGTGGTAAAGGAGGCAAGAAATAAGTCTTTTAGCTAAACATTGCTGCACTTGTTAATATAAGGGTTCTGTAAAGAAGGAAAAGGAAAGAGAGACCATGTGTCAGCAATTATCAATCTCTGTCACAATTAGGAATTGTTTGCTTTTAAGAAACAGAAACCCAGGGGCGCCTGGGTGGCGCAGTCGGTTAAGCGTCCGACTTCAGCCAGGTCACGATCTCGTGGTCCGTGAGTTCGAGCCCCGCGTCAGGCTCTGGGCTGACCTCTCAGAGCCTGGAGCCTGGAGCCTGTTTCAGATTCTGTGTCTCCCTCTCTCTCTGCCCCTCCCCCGTTCATGCTCTGTCTCTGTCCCAAAAATAAATAAAAAACGTTGAAAAAAAATTAAAAAAAAAAAAAAAGAAACAGACACCCAAACAAACTAGCTTGAAGTAGTATATAATCAAAGAATTCAAAGGAATATCATGGAATCCAAGAGCAAATGTGTTATCTGCTCTTATAAAGGACAGTAAACCAGAAATTAGACAGGACATTCCTTTCCACCTTTCCTCATCTTTTCCTGGACCATGTGGTTTGACAAGGCTCTCTAATTCTCTCTGGATGCCAGGTTTTTCTGCAGAAGCAGATTCAATGTCCATGCTTGTCTCTGAATATGGTAACAAACGCCCTTTAGCCTTGACTTTATTTTTTTGATCTAGACCCTGAATACCACGATGAGAGTCTCTGAGTCCCAAATTAAGATTCATGAAGGAGAGAAACTCATTGACATAACTCATTGACATGCCATCTTCCTATGTATAATTACATCAGTTGTGGTCTAGATGTGGGCTAGCAAACTTTCCAGGACACAGCTAAATTCTCTGTTTAGAGAGAATCTGTTAAATTCTCTGAGGAGTATGTAACAGGAATAAGGATGACACATATCTGATCTAACTTCTATATGCTTATCTTTTATAATAATACATTGCCAAAAATACCTCATACCATTGGTTATATGTTTAATCTCTACGAGTGGACATGTATGGTACCTGTTGAGGATTCTGTTTTTTAATTGAAGGATTACCCCTTATGGATCAAAGATGAGAATAAAAAGAGTATATTCCTTCTACTTATTCTTCCAACATTTTCTAAAGGTAGCAATTTGCCAGTCCCCAAATATATTGTGTAAAATCAGGTTTTTTTCCATTTCAGAAATGATGAGATCTTAAAGGCAGAAAACTAGTCGTCAATATGAGACCACTGACACAATCAGAAACTGGTCAAAAAAGAGACCTGGGCACATTTAGGCAAGAACTTCTCCAGTATCAGAATTACACATTTTTTTTTCTTTCTAGCCTGATTATAACTTGTCTGAATACAAGAATCATACCTTATATTTGCCTATATTTATTATAGTATGCATTTAGAAAGTAATAAATAGTGGTTAGCAGATATACAAGAAGTCAGAAGAAAAACTCTATTTTGTTATGCTATCGTTACTTTCTGTATTCATTTCACAGAATACAGTACCCATGAGACATTGTATTCTCACAGTATTTCTTTTTTATCCATAATCTCCAAAGTTCACTTGGAAAGAAAGAAAAAAAAAAACATTACTCTCATTATTATTATAAATAAAACCAAAGATTCTTCAAATGACATTTTATTTTTGTTGGCATATATTTTCCCAGTCTTGTATTTATTTGTCATATATTTTCCTAGTGTATCTACCTTTACATACCAAAGCTATTCAAAAAAAGCTAGCTTTACATGAGGGGTTCAACTCTGTGGGGAAAGGTAGGAGGCATTAGACCCCAATTGAAACTTATTTTATAATTCCCTTATAGACTATAGTAAGGTTTTGGGGGGATTTCCATATTTTTTAATGTTTATTTACGTTTGAGAGAGAGAGAGAAATACAGAGTGTGAGTGGGGGAGGGGCAGAGAGAGAGGGAGACACAGAATCCGAGGCAGGCTCCAGGCTCTGAGCTGTCAGCACAGAGCCCAACGTGGGTCTCAAACTCACGAGCCATGAGACGCTTAACCAACTGAACCACCCAGGCGCCTGTGGGGTTTTTCCATATTTAATACAGTTTTTAATATTTATTAAATCTTATGTTAGTTAACACAGTGTTATATTAGTTTCAGGGGTACAATATAGTGATTCAAAAGTTCCATACATCACCCTGCGCTCATAACAAGTGCACTCCTTAATCCCTATCGCCTATTTTACCCCTCCCCTCTAGTAACCATCAGATTGTTCTCTATAATTAAAAATCTGTTTCTTGCTTTGACTCTCCCTCTCTCTCACTTTTTTCCTTTGCTTGTTTGTTTTGTTTCTTAAATCCCATATATGAGTGAAATCATACAGTATTTGTCTTTGTCTGGCTTATTTAGCTTAGCACTAGACTATAATAAGGTTTAAAACAAAGTAAAAGCTGTTACAGAATTTGCATAGTTATATGGGACTTCTTTTACCTTTAAAGTACAGAGTATTCATCAGGCTATAATGAATCTGACTAGGTTAATTTTTTTTTAAGTTTTGGGTTTGGCCTTGCTTCGATATTTATTTTTAACATCAAGAGTATTCATAGAAAGGAACCACTGCAGAAATGGATCCAAGTTTCTGTATTAGTTACCTTCTGTGACAACCATCTCAAAATCTGAAGTTAAATCTTCTGAAATTTTTAATTTCAAAATTATACCAACATCTGACTATGAGATATCATATATCTCTTATTAACCAATTACATATGTTTGATATTAGTTCATTCTCTGTGGAAAAAATAGGATACCTTCTGTAGTCTTCAGAGGCCCCACAAGGTTATTAGGAAAAACAAGAACATACATTTTTTTAAAAAAATACAACATATGTCATATGTTATGATTTCAGAAAGGCTTTCACACTCCCTTAATATGAATTACATGGTGGGAATCGCTAACTTAAATAGATATTACAAGGCAAAACAAAACAAAACCAAAAAAAGTGTTTTCCATTCTACCTCATGACCTTGCTTCACTCCTATGACCAATGACAATGGCTTTTTCTTGATGATGCCATTTAGCTTACTTTGATCCTTACAATGCACAAGAAATACTTTCATCACTGACATTGATTTGATATGCATTTGACTTTTTGATGAAATGGAGGGATAAATCCCTCCTTGTTCTATTAGTATGATGGCATGGCATTACAAATTACATGTTTGTTTTCTAGTAAAATATAAATGACACTAGAGAAAGCAATTTATTCTAAAACCATAGTATAAACTTCTATATTTTCAAAGAACTGATGTAATCAAGTTGATAAACCATGAACCAGGCTTATTTAAATGAGTTGTCTTTTGGCATATGGAAAGAATTATTTTCTGTTATGAAAATCAAACAAGCTGTTAGTGAATCACAGAAGACAAATACAGAAAATTGCCTTGTGAAATCACATTTCAGGAGGATCCATCGCCCATAGCAATGATAAAAGAACAAATGGAATATCAGAATGAAATGTGTCTGTGTTAGCAATAGAGAAGACAAAATCTTCTTTCCTAATATTGTTCTAAACATATTAAATATTAATCATGCCAATAACATAAGTGTTTGAATAACTGAGATACCTATAGTACTGCCAAAATCCCACAAAATTAAAACTGTGTTTCCAGGAGTAGATATTCTGGCTGCTCCTGTTTTTGCAAACAAGAAAAAATGCTAGGTAAAATGATTTTCTAATATCTTAAAACACATTAATGAACTGACAAAAGCATTGAGAAGTACAAAGAGGTTAAAAAGAAAGAAGTTTTATTTCAAAGAAGTAAGCAGAGCACTAAAACGTACTTACATATTGCAAGAGGTTTTGCTGAGAAATTCATCTTTAGTTTTCATAAGTTTTAAAGAAATGGATGCCTGGAGAAAAGCCCAAGAAACATCGAAGATATAGATACTACTAGAAAACTTCCAAAATATTCCTGGAAACTCAAAGTACTACACCTTCAATGTAAAGGTGAGTTAGAAATAATCTTGGACTGGGGCACCTGGGTGGCTCAGTCTGTTAAGCCTCTGACTTGGGCTTAGGTCATGACCTCACAGCTAGTGAGTTCGAGCCCTTAGGCTCTGTGCTGACAGTTCAGCTAGGAGCCTGAGGCTGGAGACTGCTTCTGATTCTGAGTCTTTCTCTCTCTGCCCCTCCCCTGCTCATGCTCTGTCTCTCTCAAAAATAAGTGAACATTAAAAAAAAATTTGTAAAAAAAAAAAAGGAAATAATCTTAGACCCCACATGAAAGATTTTAAGAAAATTCAGCAAGTGAAAAACTTAACACTGAGTTTGAAGTGATCTCCCCCAAAAATGTGCAACCACAGGTGGGTCTTTCCTCAGTTTGCAACCAGTGTAGTTCAAATAGCTGTAAGGTATGAGTTTGATTAAAAGTGGTCATAGAAACAAAACAAACAAACATGGGGGGGGGGGGAAGGAGAGAGGCAAACCATGAAAAAGACTCTTAACTGTAGAGAGCAAACTGAGGGTTGCTGGAGGGGAGTTGGGAGAAGGGGATGGGTTAAATAGGTGATGAGTAATAAGGGGAGCACTTGTGATGAGCACTGGGTTTTGTATGTAAGTGATGAATCACTAAATTCTACACCTGACATTAATACTACACTGTACGTTAACTAACCAGAATTTAAATAAGAACTTGAAACAAATAAACAAACACACAAAAGGTCATGAGTTGGAAGTGCCTCAGACTCCTAGAAGGGGAACAACTTTACCGAAGAAAATCATTACTGAAGGAAAAACTTTCATGTAAGATCTCAATATTTAACACATAAAATGTTCAAGAAATAGGAGCACTCCATCAAAAATAACAAGCACACAAGGAAACAAGACACCATGAGGAATAAGACCAGCAGACTTTCAAACCACTTGACCTGTTGGAATTATCACATATAAAATACCATATAATTGTGTTTTCCACAATCCAAAGAAATGATATAATTTTAGAAGTGTAAAACAATAACATAATAGAATGACAATGGAACAAAACCAAGAATTTTTAAAATTAGCAAATATATTTGAAATACAAACAAGTGGAAGTTCTAGAAATAAAATGCATATCAAAGAAGACATTTTTAAAAATCAATGAATGAATTTGATAGCAGATTAGAATAGTTGAAGACAGAAGTAGTAAATTCCAAAACATATCTGAAAAGAGTAGTCCAGAAGTCCAGTGATATAGAATATTAGAAATTGAGTTTGAAATACATGGACCAAGGACAAAGTTTAACTTAGTTCCCATTGGAATTGCAGAAGAGAAGAGAATAAAGCAGAAAAAATTTTAAGAGTAATGATGAGAAATTTTTAGAAAAGTTGAAAATCACCAGGAAGGAAGGCTCAGGAAGGCCAGTCCACTGCAACTTGGACAAATGAAAATAAAGCCCATATCCAATGACACCACAGTAAAAGTGGCAAACACAGAGACAAAGAGAAAATTTTAAAACAACCAAACAGAAAACAGGTTGCTTCAAAGGAAGAATAATTACACTGACACTAATTTACCAACAGCAATATAGGAAGAATACAGTGAAATAATATCAACGTGCTGAAAGAAAATAATCATTAACATCAAATAGATACATGGGAAAAAAAGTCTAAAGGCTGCACATCAGGTAAAGGGAAGTGATCCAACATTAAATATTTGAGCCACAAACAGAAATAAAAACAGAAAATAGCAACCATGTGAGGAAAGCAAAACAAAGACTGACTGTATACAACATAATAATTACATCTTGAGAAAGGTTAAAGACAGAATAAACTGTAAGACAAAAAATAGCATATAAAGGCAGAGAGTTCATGAAATAGAAAAAGTTTTTTCAACTCTTGTATCATTTGTGAGGCTAATGATATTGATTAGCTTTAGAATTTGACAAATTAAAAAATCAGTAACAGCAACAGTAAAACAATGTCAATTCTCTTCCAATTCCATAGGGGCTTATATCAGTCAAGATTCCAGCATATTAGAATAATTTGAAGCAGGAGACCAATAAGACTATTATAAGGGAACAAGTATAATGTAGGGAAACCTAAAGGGAGAATTCAGTATTTTGGGCTGTTACCACCTCTAGACTCAAAGGGATGAGGGGAGAGAGCAACTACAAGAATCTTCAAGAAAAGCCTATAAAGATAGATAGCTTTCCAGAGAGGAATTGTAAATGTAGACAAGGCAACAAAGCCAACCCAAAATGACCATACAAAGTAATAAATACCCCAAATCCCTCTCCTTTCTGCCATCACTGACCTGCTTGGGTTCATTGTTAGCTAAACCTTGCCAAGTAACAGATGGCAAAGGAACACATTGATGTAATCCAGACATGTCAGTCTCCTGTGGCAAGAGACTATGATGGAGTAAAGCAAGACAATGGATGTGGAAAGCAAAGAGATTTCTAGGTTTCATGTATGAATAAGCTTCACTGCAGCATTTTTGTGGTAGCAGACTCTTGGAAGCACACAGAGTTCAAATATAGTGGGCACACATCATGAAATCCTAGGCAGCACTTAGAAGGCAGGCCACATGGACAGAGAGCAAAAAGGCAAGTCCTAAATCAATCATGCTGAATTTAAAAATAAAAATTGTAAGGAAGAAAGAGACATCCAGTTCAATAACATCTCCCTAAATTAAAAACACATGCATACGGAATTACAATCCACACTTAGAAAGATCATATGAAAACAAAACGTTCATAGGGATTTGGTATAACATGAGGGAAAATAAAGAAAAACAAACAAATATATAAATATGCATATAATACAAAAGAGGGCCTTTTGATATAATACAAAAGAGCACTGGAAATTATGATAATGTACCATGAATTGAACATTATAGTGAATTCACTGAAAAATGGTACTTGATAAATCTAAAAGAGAGTAAGAAAAGAGAAAAAAGAAACATTGTGGGTTTTTTTTGGAAATAAATATATCTATAATTACAACAAACATAAGGATATATATTATTATTTTTAACTATAAAACAGTAATACTAAATAATGATAAAGTTTTAAAAGCTTTGATTCTCTAAGAAAACCTAATAATTCTAACATAGAATAGACTGAATAACATGGCTTCTGAATACACACAGTAAAAATTGATAGAACAAGAGAAATTGACAAATCCAGAATCATACTGGTAGATTTTGACACATCTAATTTACTGATTAAGCAGTTAAAATTAAATCAACAGTAATATCGAAGATGTAAACACATGTTTATAGATGATCTAACACACATATATATAATGCACCCCAAACTTACATATATAATACACCCCAAACACATATTATTTTCAAGCTTACATAGAGGATTTCCCATTCAGGTGATGATGGGTTCTCTTGTAGTAGACAAACACAGACAAAATATAAAATCTATCAGTTTGAAGACATTTGAGACACACTAATCTAGCAAAGATTGAATTGACAAAGATCTGGGAGAAAGTGGAAAAAGAGCTCACTTCAGCCTCATTCATTTCCAGTTTTTACACCAAGATGTTTGCTGATTTGTTAAGCACTCTTTTCATCAGTCTTAATGGGCTATAGAGCAACAACTAGTGTATTGAGCCTTCCATGGAGGAAAAAGTCATAGTAAAGACCCTATGCTTTTAGCTAAAATTCCTAAAAGATTACTTCCTAGGAGTGGAATTGAACCAAAAACAGACCAGATCTCATAAGACTAAAGCCCAGTATATAATCAGTTTTTTTCTAGAGGACAATATAACATCCAGATAATCATATTATCCCTACAATTTTTCATATAACCTGTTTAGCATCATTAAAAAATTACTCAAAATATCAGGATGCAAAACCAAATGATCAGCACCAAGAAGAAAAGCAGAGTAGAAAAACTATCGCAGGTCACCCGCATACTGGCATTATAAGAAATGAACCAGGGACACCTGGGTGGCTCAGATGGTAGAGCATGAGACTCTTGATCTCAGGGTTGTGAGTTCAAGTCCCAGGTTGGGTGTAAAGCTTAGTTTAAAAAATTATATATATATATATATATATATATATATATATATATGTGTGTGTGTGTGTGTGTGTGTGTGTGTGTGTGTGTGTGTGTGTGTGTATTATATATTAATTATATATAATTATATATACATATCAGAATAAACTAATATATTTATGTCTTCTCTTAAATAAACTACAAATTTGGAAAATGTTTTTTGATAACTGGAAACTATAAAAAAGAGAACCAAATGCGTATTCTTGAATGGATATACACAAATTTGAAATAAAGTTGAATGGATGTAGTTTAATAGCAGATTAGAAACAGTTGATGAGAAAACTAATGAAATGGAAGATCAGGCTGAAGACATCAAACAGACTAAATCATAAAGAGAAGACAGGATGAAAATATTTTTTAAAAAAGAGGAGTTATAGAAGAAATAGTAAAAAATTTTACCATGATGTAATTAGAACCCAGAAGAGAGAGGTAATGAAACAGAAATGATAACTAAAAAAATAATAATAAAATTTACCAAGACATATCCAAGAAGTTCTACAAACCACCATAAAGAAATGTACATGATAGTAAAACTGTTGAAAATAAAAATATTAAAAACAGCCAAGAAATAATAAATATTATCTTCAAAAGGCTAATAAGACTGAAAACTGACTTCTCAACAACAAAGAATGGAAGTCAGATGTCAATGTAATATTTTCAACTTCCTAGTAGAGAATAAATACCTACCTACTTAAAATATTTACCAATACTAAGGGACAATAAAGACACTTTGAGAGAAACAAAAACTGAGAAAATAAATCATCAATAAACCCAAACTAAAGAAATCATTACTAAAGTTTCCTTAGGCAAAAGGAAAATAATCCATGCAAAGTATAGCAATGCAACAATTCAGCGTTTAAAAAAAGGCAAATATGTGAGTAAATCTAAATAAAGATGAACAAAAATATTACCTTTTGTAAATACATTTATAATCTTAAGATATAACAAATAATACTTTAAAGCAAGGAGCATTTCTAGAATAAAGAGAGAATTTTACAATATAAAGATACATGTTATTATATATATGTATACATGTATTATATATATATATATATATATATATATATTTCATCAAGGTGTAGATTTTAGAATAGCATCAAAAATATGTTGTGTAAAAATAAAATATGTGTGTAGTATTTGTAGAGAAACTTATAAAGCATTACTAAAAGTCTTTAGAGAATTAAATAACCTGGAAAATGTACTATATTCGTGGATTGGATGACAATACTATAAAGATGGCACTTTTTCCACAAGTTAATCTATAGAGTCAAAGATATTTCCAATTAACAGATTTGAAATCAAAATCACAGGTTTGGAGGCAATGGAAGGGATGTCATAAGTTAACTTTATAATATATACTAAGAGCAAATAGCTATAAATAGCCAAGACATTCTGAAGAAGCAAAGCAAGGTGACAAGTTTTGATTCACAAGATAAAATTCATTATACCTTTAAATGATGGCACTTTTGTATTGGTGTAAAGATGAATACACTGACCATGGAGTAGAGATTCCAGAAATGAGCCTACATATTTATGACTGAGCAAGTATCACAGATGCCTGGGGGAAGAAAACAGATAATTTGACAAATGATACCTAGACATTTGGGTATCATGTGAGGAATAAATGTAAAGTTGGACATCTACCTGAAAACATCCACACATATTATTTTCAGGTAAATTAAAGCAAATGTAAAAGGCAAAATTTTGAAAGACAGTAAATTCACCATCTGAAAGGGAAGGGAAGGGAAAGCTTTCTTAAACAAAGTACAAGAAATGAAAGCAAAAGGGAAGTATTGATAATTCTGACAACGTAAGAACTTCTCTTCATTAAGATACCATATAATGAAAAGATGAGCCACAAACTGGGAGAAGCTATTTGTAACACATTCGTACTTAGATATGTAAAGAACATCTACACATCAATAAGAATATAAAACAAATAATATATATTAAGGCAGTAATAAAGTAGCACTTAACACTCACCACCTCAAGCACCAGAAAGGATGAACAATAAAAACCATTATTTAGTGTTAGTGGGAGAACACACTGTTGAACAACAAAAAGCAAACTGCAAACAAACACATACACTATAATTTCACTCCTATAAACTTCAAAAATCTAGAGTGCTGAGTCATATATTATTTAGGGAAATAAACAAATGTAGGAAAAAACCAAGGTCTAACTAAGGTAATGACTAAAGCAGAAGTCAGGTACTAATTGCCTTCAACGGAGGTAACTTCCTCTAGGGAATTGAAAGATAATGGTAATCTTCTTTTTCTTAAACTTGGTCCACTGTATCGTTGTTCTTAATATCTGACATCTGTTTTATAAATTATCTATTATAACTATTCAAATAGCTAATAAGCACAATTTTCAAGAAGAGTTTTGATATCCTTCTAGACAGACTCAAAGTAGCTTATAACAATTTGCCAGTAATTTCCCAGAAATGGTGTATTGGCTCCACAGCCTGGACAGAATATTTCATAATATTTGGAACCGAGCAATTTCTGGCAGCACCAGCCCTTTTGTAACCTTGTTTAGCATATTATTGGCAGAAGGCTATAATTGTTAATCAAGAGAAAGTCCTTCTGATGGATCTTGGCATGTCCAATAATTTGGCAAGGAATGATCATGAATTTTTAAAGAAATGTATCCACAAAGAAGAACAACCCTTTCTGCATGAAGTAAATTCTAAGAGGGCACCCTAGGACCCAAATCTATGGGATATTACAGTACTGCCTTATGGAGATAGATATGTGAATTGAATTTTATAAACTAAAGAAGCCTTCCTTTTAGCTAGCTACTCAACAGTGGACATAATTTTTCAATGTTGTGCTATAGTAAAACTCAGATGAAAAAGAGAAGCAATCCAATCCTTTCTGTGTTACACTTTTTGTACCAGAATTTGGCTAAACATGTCCTGTGGAGTACAGGCAGAGTGGCTTCCTGACAAAGTGACATGACTTGAGAATACTCCCATCCTCCAAGAAATATTTTTATAGCCTGCTGCTACCCAAATTTCTCATCCCATATTTTAATATCTCTAGTAGAGGTGTCAATCACCCCTTTGAGTGAATGAGTTTATGATGTCTTCTCCTGAGAAAAGTAAATCACAGGGTAAGTCACATGAAGAGAAGAGGAAGGACTCTTTCATCCAAAATCATCTGAATTTATGGCTGAGGACAACAGGGAAGTATAGTAAGTGTGAAGGAGTTGCTACAGAAGGAAGAAACAGTTGAGGAAATTCGAAGGCAAGATTCGAAGGCAAATGTCACCTACCTCGCTATTTATCACGTTCAGACATTCATTAGATTCTTCTAAACTCTAACTTCCCTAAGGGAAGCAGTTACAAAAGGGTGCTGTCGTGCAAAGGGCAAAAATAACTACTTTCACCTTCGACAGAAATCCACAAAGCGACTGCCAGCAGCCATCATTTTGGTTGATAGCTAAAGGAAACAAGCTGCATTTTCTTAAATACTGTTTAATTGACCTATGAAAGAATGTGGGGTTTTTTTCACATTTATTTATTCGACAGAGAGAAAGTGTGTGGGAGGATGCACAGGGGAGAGGCAGAGAGAGAAGGAGAGAGAGAATCCCAAGCAGGCTCCACACTGTCAGTGCCGAGCCTGATGCAGGGCTCCATGCGGGGCTCGATCTCACAAACTCCTGAGATCACGACCTGAGCTGAAATCCAGAGTCGGATGTTTAACCGACTGAGCCACCCAGGTGCCCCTTCCCTTAGGCCAATGTATTTCCATAAAAATCTCATTCTGTGTTATCAATTTGCCCATTTACAAACTACCTTGAAAACAAGAAAGAAAATCAGTCAATCCGATTATTATAATTGCTTACCTTTAACATGCATCTCTTTCTTGATGTACGTGATTGCTGTACATGAAAGATGCACACAAAAGACGAAACAAACTATTGTGAAAGTGACTTCAACTCTGACGGGAACAGGCAATCACATGCTACCATCTCCATCTAACACACTGGTCACACACAGCTAGTGAGTGCATCACTCATCCCGCTAGTATGAGGAATTAAATTTTAAATTTAAATTTAACTGACATTTAAATTTGAAACTTATACTGAAGTTAATTATTGGAAACCATTTAAATATGTTTGGAATAACTTAAATATGTGGGTCAGCTTTTTCAACTTTAAATTTTGTAAAATTTATAGTATTTCCAATGAAAATTTAGCATCCAAATTGAGATGTAATTTAAGTACTCACCAGACTCTGAAGCTTTGGTACAAAGAAAAAGCAAACCTGCAATAGGTCATTAGTAATTTTAAAATCAATATAGGTTGAAATGACAATGTTTTTGCTATTTTGGATCAAATAAAATATACTATTAAAATTAATTCCACTGATTACTTTTTACATTTTGTAATGTGGCTCTGGGAAAAATTTACATTTGTGGCTTGCTATGTATGCACTGTTTTGGAGGGAAAATGTGGTAACATGGAATATGTAGAAAATTGGGAGCTGAGTCACATTCAAACTGGGTCTCCTTCAGATTACACCTGTGTAACCGGGAACAATTCACCTAACGTCCCTGAACTTTAATTTGTGTGTGTGTGTGAATTAGGTAATACTTCTGAATGAACCAGACTGTTGTAAGGCTTCAGTAAAATACCTTAGGAGAAGGCCTTGAGAAAACTCCGAAGTACTGGTCAGATGCCAGTTATTTTCAGATATTTTATCTTAATCAAGTGTACACTTGAATTGTAAGCTAGATGAAAGTTAATAAATAATTATGCTTCTATTTAATCACTTAGAATAGTAAAATTGGCTCTAAGCTATAAAACTGTATGCCAGGAAGTTTCCAGAATGCCAAGAGGCTATCTTATAGCAGAGATCCAAAGTGCTGATTTCTAAGGTAGGAAAAGTCTGGTGCTTGAATATTTGGCCGCCTTGGTGATTGTCTTTAATAATATGAAGCTACCGCCTGAAACCCACTTCAGCACATTTGTTTCGCTGGTAAGCCTTAAACAGTGGTAGAGTAGGATACAGGTTTTCCCCACTATCCGAAGCAATTACCATTAATTTGTATGGAAAAAATTTTGAGCATTCCCAGACCCAAAAAACACATCCCTTACACTTTTCTGATACCTTACGCACATATTGCTAACGGATGCAACAAAATAAATCAAGATAAAGCACAGATGCTCACCCAGTTCAAAGCATTGGTGTCTTGAGGCTGAGACGCTGAGTGTAGCTCCCAGGAAAGAAACCTGGCAGATACATCCTGCCTCCGCAACGGCTCACCGCAAAGCAAATGCTGAATGCCGTTCGCTGTTGGCCTTTTCTCATAAAAACAAAAACCGTCTCTGGATTTCTTGCAGTTTGCGAGAACAGATACTAAGGTAGGTCTTCTATAAAAGCAAAGTAGCGCAACATGAACTTTTGAAAAGCGGGAGATACCTGTAGAAGGCAATTGAGGGCTTGCATTAAGTGCCAGAGTCAATCAAGTCCCGTTTTCTTCTCAGACCAGGGAGAAGAGAACTGTGTGTGCAACAAATATAATTAAACAGCGTTTCACTCATCTTATTTGACAGATTAATCTCCACTGGAAGAGTGGGCTGATGACATGTATACATTGGAAAATTTTGAGAAAAATTTGTAAAGCTGTTCTAAATATTAAGACATAATTGACTCTAAATAGCTTCTGAGCAGCACCCGTTTTATAGAAAGCCACACTTTCTTTTTTTAATTTGAGGGAAAGAGAGTGCACACACGTGCAAGCTGGGGAGAGGGGAAGAGAGAATCTTAAGCAGGTTCCATGCTCAGCATGATGCAGGTCTGAATCCCATGACCCTGGGATCATGACACAAGCCGAAATCAAGAGTTGGCCACCCAACTGATTGAGACACCCAGATGCCCCTAGAAAGCCTCACTTTCAAAGTGATATGAAAATAGCTACCTCCATTTTGTAATATTGTAATCATTTATGAGCCATATTGTCCCAGTTAATCAATGATATGGCAATAAATTAATTTAGATGGCCCCTTTTTGCATTGTGAAATCTTAGTCAACAACAACAACAACAACAAAATCCTGGTTGAAAAACTGTATTCAAAGTAGTTTCATCACTAAAGGCATTCTACTGCAAATCCTTGATTCTTGTCAGAAGTCTATGGCGTAGACTGAAATTACTTACTAAAGAAATGGAGCTCGTCCTCCTTGGTTTATGCTGAACCTTATTATGCATGCTCATTCTTTCCAGGAATTGTTAACTGCCAAAAATGTTCATGGCCAAAATTCTTCTAGAGCCATGACCTTGTCTATTTTGTCACATTTTTTAATGATTTTGAGGTACAAGTAGATTTGAATTATAGGATTTCAGCAAATAACTCCCTTGTTCTTTTGGTAATATTAGAAACATAATTCTCAACCACTCCCACCTAGTTTTCTAGAACACCACAAACCCCTTGGACAGCAAGAGGCTAACCCACTGTAATTCTCTTCTCTGCCCTTTCTGCTAATCACCCTTGGATGAATTGTAAAAGCATGTGCGTTTGTGCCTTACCTAGTCTTCCTGTGAGATTATTAATTTCTCACAATCTCTCAATCTCACCATTGATTTCTATGGTAAGCATATGTAGAGACTATGACTTTTTAATGCTAACACTGTCTTGGAAACGATTAACAATGCAAGACAAAGGGATAAATTGCACAAAATTAATATAATTAAGTGAACTTTTACAAATTATCATTTAGGAAGAAAAATATAAAACTTATGGAGAGTGAGCTTTAAGCATTTTACATTTGTTTTCAATTTTAACAATAATGCTAATAGTGAGCATGTAGTGGACATCCATCCCAAGACCAAAGATGAGTTATCTTTGATTCTCCCAACATGCCTATAGTATAGGAACTATCATTATGTCAAATTTACAAGCTCTCTGAGACCTAAAAGGATTTAAAAAGCATATGATTGCTCTGTGGAAGGATCCATTCATTAGCCATTCAGGTACCCAGGATGATAGAGTTTCTATCTTTATTTGTGCTTCTTTAGTGCTAGACTTCAGGAAGGGAATATAGTGATCCTGCACTGGTGTTTGACCTTCCGCCTTGAAATGATACCCAATTCTACTGACATTTCATTGGCTAAAGCAAGTTACATGACCACATACAACTTCAAAAGGAAAGACAAAATGAAATTCTACCTTGTGTCAGAATGAGAAATGGAACCATTGTGCCTCTAATGACCTCCATACATATCAAAGATATGCTGCTTAAGTGATTTTGTTCTCACGAAGGAGTTATAGAACACAATTTAATACTATATTTATGTTGAACTCTGATCACACATCCTAATTCTTACAATTTATTTATCGCCATATTCTATAGTTCCAATGTACGGATAAACTACACTAAGAAAATTCAGTCTATAGCTTCAAGTCCAATAATAAACACTTATCTTGAAAATCCCTTTTTATTTTTCTCCTTGAAGAGTTGAACCAGGGACTTGGAGATGCTTACAATAATCTATATTACCTCACTTTTCTCACTATCCTTTCCAAATATATTATCCTCCATCATAAATGTCCTTCGGGTTAGTGTCCTCAGGCTTCACCTACATCATTAATATAATTATAAAAATGGAGAATTTCTGTCCATCTCCTTAGTTTCTTTACTCCCTGTTTCCATCATGAGCAATAAATAGGTAACTAGCTTCTTTTCTTTTCTTTTCTTTTCTTTTCTTTTCTTTTCTTTTCTTTTTCTTTTCTTTTCTTTTCTTTTCTTTGAATTCTATGTAACCTTTCTTGGCATTGTTGTATAAGGAGTATAGAGATTTCTCTGAGTAATGTTTAGGGGTGGTCCTGACATCACTCTGAAACATTAATTCACATTATTAGCTTTTAAAATTTTTTTTTACATTTATTTATTTTTGAGACAGAGAAAGACAGAGCACAAGTAGGGGAGGGGCAGAGAGAAAGGGAGACACAGAATCTGAAACAGGCTCCAGGCACTGAGCTGTCAGCACAGAGCCCGACATGGGGCTCAAACCCATGAACCAGAGATCGTGACCTGAGCCAAAGTCAGATGCTCAACAGACTGAGCCACTCAGATGCCCCCACATTATTAGCTTTAAACATTTCCATTTTCCAGTGAATTTTTATATGCTTGTTTAATATTTTCCCACTCTGTGACATTCAAAATATTCCACAGCCTCCAGTGTTTGGTTGACATTGTAGAATCCTTCTCTGAACCTTCTCCCCAGATCAAACCACAAAATATCTTAAGTTTCCTCAGTGATATTTTGTTTCTTTTATTGAAACCTGAGAGAATATGAACGTAACATTTAGGCAATGACTAGAATGGTTATAAAATAAATAATTCAGAAAATAAATATTAAAATCGTTTAAGGTTAAACTCTGTTCTTTTGTGTGATAAAACCCTGAAAACAGCCTGAATTATTTTGGATGGTGTCTGACTGCAATAAAAAAAAAAAAAAAAGAAAAGAAAAAAAGAAAAACCCAAAACCCTCAGAAGGTAAAAGGAAGAGAAATGTGAACTAAAAACAACCAAAGGAAACTATTTTAAATGTCATTACTTCCTTGGAGCACCTGGGTGGCTCAGTCAGTGGAGTGTCCGACTCTTGATTTTGGCTCAAGTCATGATCCCAGTGTGGGGGGTTCAAGCCCCACGTTGGGCTCCGTGTTGAGTGTGAAGGCTGCTTGATATTCTCTCTCTCCATCTACCCCTCCTTCACTTGCATGCACACACTCTGTCTTTCAAAAATAATTAATTAATGAATTACAAGTTTTTCCAACCAGTTTTCTTAGCATTTATTCTTGCTTCAGGTACATTATTTTATTGTTTTGATTAAAAACTATGAGTCAACAATTTTTACTGTTTGCCTACTGTAGGCTACATATAGATCTTTCTTACCCAGAAATTGTTTAAAAATGATGTGACCTTTACCAGATTTTAAGGATAAAGCTCTTTATTTAATTCCATCTTAAAATGCAGTAAATCATCTCATCACTAGAAAAAAAACATGATAAAAAGCCACTTGTGAAAAAATTATGTTGTTGGTATATCTTAATTGGAACGCTGTTCCAGAATATAATAATAATGAAATTTACTTTCATTACTGATTTTTGTCATCAGAAGTGATGTCAATATAATTATAGTTAGTACTATTTATTTCATTTTAGTACCTTATTAGTACTTTATTAGTATGGTTAACTGCTCCTGGTAAAAATCGATTTGGCCTAATGCTAAATTTCAAGATAAAATATAAGGCAGAACATATGAAGGTATTGAATTTTTAAAATATTTTTAATACTTGGATTGTATTCTAAAATTTATCTTGGTGTACATTAACATTAATTGAGAGTAATGGGGTGGTCTACATTAAACCGAGTCTCCTAAGGTATAATAATTTCTGTACTTCTCTTCACATTTATCTATTCTCTTTCCCCCTTACCTGAAAAGTCTGGAAACAATAATGGCCCTCTAGAGATTCTTTTGTGAGACTGGGAGAGCTTCCCTGACATTTTATTAAGGCACATGAGTAAAAATTACTAAAGAGGCAAGCTCTACACAAAGGTGACAAATCATTTGGGGACTGGGATCTGTAGCAGTATCTTAAAAAACAAAAATTGAATACACCCAACAAAACATTTCCATCAAAGCATTTATTTTAATATGCCCATTCTCTTCAGTTGGGCAAAATATTTTTCAAAAGAGTAAGCACTGCTATCATTTAACAGCAACCATTCATTACTATGTGGCAGACGGTGTACTGGGAGCTAAATTTACATTATCTCGTTTAGACCCTATGTCAAACCTGAAATGAAAGGTAGGTATTTTCACCAAAATTTAACATATGACCAAACTAGGCTCAGAAAAATAAAGAACTTGCCCAACCTAAAACTTACCAGGACCCCAGATCATTATAATATTCCATTTACTATGAGCAGATTAACCAAGCATAATTTTTCTCATATGGTTTTACATAACCTTTGAAACCTAACCAATTTAATTTTTTTTTCCCACTAAATTGACTGGGTTTTTTCCCCCCAAAAATACACCTTTTGTCCCTCTTTTTGTCCAATAAGTATATCATTTGTAAGGGTGATGACAAGAAGCTCATACAGGGTTTGAGAAAACATTCTTAGCTCTTCCAGGAATTATTGGGACTCTACTTTTGGTGTTTAGGATTGCCAATGTTTACTAATAGTTCATAAGTATCCTCCAAGTGCTTAGTAAATCTCCTAGAATTCATGTTAGTTTCCACATAGACTATCAGATCATGGATGCCTCAGGGTACCCTAATGGTGTTAGTAGTTACTGGCTGGAGACCAAACTTCCAAGATGCTATCAGACAAATGGTTAGTTCTATCCATGGCCTTGAAATAGAATTCTAAAACCCTTGGAAAAAAAACATTTCTAAACTCTATAAATATTTTAAAATGAAAAAGTAATAAACATCTGGAACTTGAATAATTCTTTCTGACAGTTTGATCAGATAAATCACAGAGGGAAAGCTATCATGTAGTTCAGAGGCAACCTTTAGTATAATCAGGACATTGGTTTTGTATTTTTACTTGATTAGAAGAGAAGTTCAAAATTATACTCAAGGGATTTAGATTTAAATAGATTCTAAGCAACAAGTGCAAGAAAAGGCTAATATTTTTTAAATAGCAATATTATCATTATGGTATATTCCTTTTTTGCTCAGCAATATTATTTTAGATTCTTTTTAATATTTATTTTCGAGAGAGAGAGAGACTGAGAGAGAGAGACAGAGCATGAGCGGGGTAGGGTCAGCAAGAGAGAGGGAGATACAGAATCAAAGTCAGCTCCAAGCTCCCAGCTGTCCGCACAGAGCTCAATGCAGGGCTCTGACCCACAGACCACGAGATCATGACCTGAGCTGAAGTCTCACACTTAACCAACTGAGCCACCCAGGTTCTCAGCAGTCTTGACTATACTAAAAATAGATAAATGCTAGATACAGAGACACTGAGATACACAGACACATACACGACATATTTGTTGGCTCTTGAAAAATGAGATATTATATAACTGATGAATTCAGAAACTCTTTTAAAATTCTACTTTACATTTCTGAATTAAAGTGATTAAATTGACCAAAGCTTCATGAGATACCAAAAATATTTAGCTCATTCAATGAATCATGGCTAATTAAGTTATCTACCGGGAAAAAAAAATCCACATCTTACATTTAACTCCATGTCTATATTTAAGGAACTTGAAATAAGATACTCCTCAGGAAGCTTAACAAAAATAAAAACAGTCTTGTCCTCTGTACGAAAACAGGTAGAGGTCAGACTTTTAAAAATATCACAGAGATCAGTAAATAATAGGAATATATACTCTAAATATTTGTTTGAATGTAAAATAGATTGGCAGATAAGAGTGTTATTTAAATTAGGATATTAATCTATTAGTTTCAGAGCACTGAGAGGTGAAAAAAATAATAGACGATAGATAGATAGATAACAGATAAGAAAAAATTATCCCTGCTAAAATTTCCAGAAGAATTCATTAAAAGTAATTTTCAAGGAATAGGAATGAAAAAAGTGGATGCAAATTTTAATTTGTAATGTTGAAGTCCATCAACTAGTCCAAGTACTAGTTAGTATCTTCTTGACCTATCAGGTAATCTGATGTTAAAATTCCAGAAGAAAATACAGAATATCCCACCAGCCTCCCCTGGAGCTGATCTCTACCTTAAACCATGGGAAGTCTAAGAGATCCAACTGAAACTAGCTTCACTGAAAAATAGAAGTGAAATGAGTCAGTAAGCCCAGATAGTAATGGAACAACCATGAGGCTGGGGCTTTCTAATGGGATGCTTATTGATTTTCTTGCTGCTCTCTTAAATTTCCAAAAGAAGATGTTATAAAATAGTATGATAAGAAATAGGAAAATCTCACCTACAGGTTATCAAACGTTTTCTATGTCCTTGGGCTTTCCTAGGTATATTATCTAGTCACATTTACCTCATCCAATTCCCACTGTAACTCTGTAAGTTGGATACAATTATCTCCACTTTCTGTTTAAAAAGATATCCTCAGAGAGTTTCCCAGGTGCAAGTGCATTTCAAACTTGTGGGCATATAAAAACTAACTTGGTTAGTTGATAAAAATCCAGATTCCAGGCTTCTTCTCTTCTGAAGTCTCTAATTTAGTAGCTCTAGGATGGTAATTGAAAATCCATATTTTAAGCCTCTATGGTGACTTTTTTGGACGCAGTCAATTTGGGGAACACTACTTTCTACTTAGCTGCCTTGTGAGTGAGATGACCAGGTCCTGAGTTTTAGAGACAGTCAAAATAATTTGAGAGAAAATAATTGTGTGCATTTGTCTGTTTTAGAACACAAATTTGTCATCTTATAAAGTGAAAGAAAAAAACACACTTTCTGCTTAATTTCATGTAAATATAAGACAAAGACACTTTCAGACTTGCGTTAACATGGCAACTATGGCAACGCAGAGATGTCCAACTCATTCATTAAAAATAACTCTGGAGTAGCTAGCATCAGCACTGTATATATGACACCAATATAAGCATCTGACCTATCAACAGGCTGAATGAAAGGACAGAAAAGGTTCGGAGGAAATGGTTGCTTCCTTCCGGAGACTTAGAGCATCACATTTAAGGGAGCAAAATACACACAGATGAAAAATATTAGGTAAAGGTAAAGTTCTTGCACCAAGCGTCAATTTTTTAACGTTTATTTATTTATTTTGAAAGAGAGAGAGAGCAAGCAGGGGAGGGACAGAGAGAGAGGGAGAGAGAGAGGGACAGAGAGAGAGGGATCCCAAGCAGGCTCTGCACTGTCAGCACAGAGGCTGATGTGGGGCTCGAACTCACGAACGGTGAGATCATGACCTGAGTCTAAATGGAGAGTTGGACACTTAACTGACTGAGCCACCCAGGCACCCCCACAGAGTATTAAATTTATAACTAGATTATCTACTTAATGAATGAATTTCAAAAACAATATGAGTTCCTCCCCACAAAGGCAGAAACTGTGATAGGAGGGCTTCCTAGAGAAGGGAACTGACCTCGGACCTTGAAACACAGGCAGATATGTATGCTGGGACTGGCGAGAAGATCACCCAAAACTACAGAAGGAACACGTGCCCAGGGCCTAGTGAGGAGACTGACATGGGGGGAATGAGAGTGTGTTTAATTGGATAGAAATTCTTAATAGTTTTATTCTTAGCTAGGGAGATCTTTGGAAGAACTATGCAGAATTTCCTTGACCGTGCATATCATCTTAAATTGACCACTCATTCATTCCTTCCTTCACTTAAGCAATCGTCCTTGTATAGATAAACTCTTAATAGTTTTAATCATTTCATGAAAACTAGTATAAAACATTTTTATCTTCTTTAAACTATGTCTCTAGTCATATTTACTTCTTCCCCCACAAAAACAGTTGGATTTTTTTAAGTGATATGAATTTAAAAACAAAAACATTTTTGTCTTCTCATACAGTTTGTCTAGTATATTATGATTTTGAAGTCTGACTCAAAGGTCCATAAATTGTAAAGGGTGCCTGGGTGGCTCAGTTGGCTAAGCATCCAACTTCAGCTCAGGTCTTGATCTCGTAGTTCTTGAGTTCTAGCCCCGTGTTGAGCTCTGTGTTGACAGCTCAGGGTCTGGAGCCTGCTTCAGATTCTGTGTCTTCCTTTCTCTCTGCCCCCTCCCCATCTTGCGCTCTGTCTCTCTCTCTCTCAAAAATAAACATTAAAAAAAAAAGCCCATAAACTGTAAGACACTAGCCCTTAAAATTCAGAAGTGCAGAAAAATGTAATTGTCTTTACACTGCTCGTTTTATTTCAAAACAGTGAAGGTAATTTTTAATCACTAATGGAGCCATATTTAGCAGATAAAAGTCTTCAATAATCTGACTCGGATTTATGGTTTCATTTGGCCTCTTTTACTGAGGGTGCATGGTGGTTAAAGAAAAAAAAAAAACACCCTTGTTTCCCTCCATGAAGCATGAATGGGCTTTTTAATCCGTCTTTCTTTTGCTCATAACACTCATCTCCAGGATGACTTCAAATGGTTTTATTTCTTGTTTTAAACTCATGTACTTGAAAATTATTCGTTTCAGGCACAATACAAATTTAGGCAAGGGCTGATGGTATCTGTGCTGTAATGGATGCCCTCTCAGATTTCTGCAGTATATATCCCTAACAGAGATAAACAGGAAATTTTTTTATCAGTGGCATTGCTATCAGACCTAAGAGGATCAACTCTGAGTATATAATAGTTACTATCTGACAGGCACTAGCTTATCCTTTACAGGAAAAAAAAAGGGGGGGGGGGCACTAGAAATGGTAAATGACTTTTTTCATCACTAACCACCTTCTAAGCACTTGTTTTTCTTACTGCCTTAGACTGAGATTACAAACACGAGAACAATACCACTGACAAAATACTCTTTCCTCACACCTCCTCCACACACTACTCCATGCATTGCTCAAGATGACAAAAGCCAATAGGGTGCTCTCAAGAGCCAAGTGAGAACTGAGAGAAGAGAGATCGCTTTACGGTGTCAGATAAAGCAGGAGAGACCTCTGGCTCCCTGTGTCAGGTCTCCCAGTTCTGACTCTGACTGCAGCCTTAGCTGTGATGGACCTCACCGCATTAAGTTCCCACTGACAGTGACTCATTTCCAGCACACTCCACATATCTTTCTACTCTGAGCCCGGAACAGTCTTTATCACTATGTAGTCCTCTTGCCCGACATGCAAGCACAGCCCAGAAGTACTGGCTTAATATTCCCAGTGGCAACCCCTAACTATTGGGGGACAGGAGCCAATGGGTAAATGCTCCTGCCTCCTGTCCTTGAGGTTGGCAATTCTGGATATACAGGTAGACATTCTGTCTATTTCTCAGTACGACCTGGTGGAACCAAGCAAATGCTGCACAGGCTAAAGCGTCTACCTGATTATACACCTACTGGCTAACCTTCCATACCTCCCTGTCCCATCTTGGCTGCTCCTTTACTCCTGTTCCCTGGATTGTCCCCAGCCTAAATTGTTTATGCCCAGGTTGTCGTGGGCTCTTGCTTTCAAGGGAACACAAACTAAGACAGGTAACTTTGTTTACTACCTGCTAGTGCTTTAGAACAGGGATCCACAAATGTTTTCTCTAGAATCGTAGACTGTAAATGCTTGTAATTCATATAGTCTTTGTTGCTGCTACTAAATTCTGCGATTTTGAGTGAAAACAGCCACTGACTCCTCATAATGAATGGGCATGACTGCATTCCAATAAAACTTTATTTACAAAGCTGGTGGTGGGGTGGATTTGGCCTATGAGCCATGGATTACTGACCCCTGTGAATCTCCTAGATTCTTTTTGTAATGCATTAGAATATGCTTAGATATTCCTGAGCTTAGGTATCCCAATGATAATAATTAATAAGGTTAATAATTATCTCTCATGAAAAGTGTTATGTACATGGCACTATTCCTAGCAGGTGTTTTACATGCATTATAGTGTTTTATTCCCAACATTTTTATTTCATTTATGAAGAAACTGAGTCTCAGAAGAGCTATGTTAGTCATTCCTACTGTTCATCAAGCAGTTTTCTACCTTCTGAACACATGATTGGATTATAATTCCTGGTCCTTTTTCTAGTGGGATAAGGCCATCTAATTATTTCTAGGCAATGTGTTTTAAGATTTAATGTCAAATGATCCTCCAAAGCTCTTTTTCCCTTTGTAACAACTATTGACAAGTTCCAGATAGTGAGTCTCAGCTTGAGGATAATATGGGGCAGCACTCAGTGAACATGTAATATAAGGGGGAAATACCTCTGAGACTTCAGAAGTTATTTGTTACCATTTCATAATAAGTTAACCATCTTGACTAATACAGAAAGTAAGTAACTTGACCACTGACTGTAAGTGACATAAACAAAATCTGAATATAGGTCTTCAGACTCCAGGGTTTGATCTGTTCCCGCTGTACCTCCCTCACTATGTGTAAGTCTTTTCTTGTACATAAAAAATCACGTCAAGGCAATTACTCCTCGACAAAAGATCTCACCCAAAGACCAAAGAATTCCTCTCTTAGCTGTGTTGAAAACATAAAAAAAAAAAAAGGAAGAAGAAGTAGAAGAAAGAAAGAAAGAAAGAAAGAAAGAAAGAAAGAAAGGAAGGAAAGAAGGAAGGAAGGAAGGAAGGAAGGAAGGAAGGAAGGAAGGAAGGAAGGAAGGAAGGAAGGAAGGGCTGAGGAAGGATGAGCAAAACAAACAGATTCCAGAAAAATTGACAAGTATATTAAATTTACATTCCATGCCCTTCCATCTTTTTCCCACTCTTACCCATACTTCCTATAGAAGAAACATTCTGGGACATCTGTCCAGTCTTATGATTGACTTTTGTCTGGTCACTATTCCCCATTTCTCTCCTACGGGGATGGGTACTTCCTACTATGTGACCAGACTGTTTCTAATTGACCATGGATGCACCCCTGATCCGAGACAGGACAATAGGCTGGTCTTCCAGGGAAACTGGAATTGGGGCTGATCCCCTGAAGCCAGTTTTTCTTTCACATGAATCATTCTGAGATTCTGGAGTGGCAGGCTTCACCCTGCCACCCAAGCTAAGGTCTTCAGAGAGACAAGCAGACATGCAGAAAGGTGAGAGAAAAGGCAAAGAGACAAAGCCCTCCCAGCATTTAAAGTATCACTTCAGGCCCAGCTGCGTGCCTGATGGATGCTACAGTTAATGAGACGTTCCTCAAGTCTGGTAATAAACTCTTTCGGTTTGCTTAAACTACATGACACTTTTTTCAATGATTTGCAATCAAAGAGACCTAAAAAATACAACTCTTAATTCATGAGCACTTTTTCACAACTGCTCAAAAATTTAATCTTAATGGTTGTGATTAAGATGGGCTACATCTTCTAGTAAAAATAATTAGTCTCAATGGCTACCTGAAAAAGACTTTAATAAAATAATTCAGTCTTGGGTATTTTATGGGAGAACCATTACAATCTAATTGCAGAAACTGAGGATACGCTGACCTATTTTAATCAATTACCTTTCCAATACTCTTTAGGTCATCCTCACCCCCTTTCTCACATCAGACTAATCCTAACTAAGTAGATATTTTCCAACCTTTCAAAACATTTTCTCAAAATAGGTCAGAATATACATATTTTATAATGTAAACAGAAATACTGAATGAAAGTTTGAGTTTTTGTACCATAACTTATTGCCTATTAATTAGAAAAATAGGAAGAGAATAATTAATTTAGTGTCTTGGTTTTCAAGACGTGGACAGTTCTCTTGGATTAATCTTTCTAAAACTATACCCAACTCACAAAATACTCCTGCCTCTCTCAAAGTAGGAAAGATAAATTATTTAAATTAAATATCTCATTTTTTTCCTCATGGAAGGAAGTATGTTATTTTCCATAGTAATGTCAGTAGCAAGTAACACAATTCTATAAATGTATAGCCAACTCACTTGGCATCACTTGCTATATAAATAGAAGAAAAAATGTTTCATTTTAAAAAGGAAAGAGATAAACAGCCATTTCAGGAATAAATCATTTAATCCTTTGACTAAAACCGGAAACATAAAATAAATATATTATGTGGTCTGCATCAAAATTTCTTGAAATTCAGGAGGCTAAACTGAATTAATATTATATGTTGCCTCAGGAATTGCAGCTGGCTGCCTCGGGAAATATATAGATATATAGCTATATATCACCTAAACTGTGATATAAAATAAAATTGAGAAAATCAGACATTGTTTATTGCCTAAATATTTATAGTGTGGAGAATTTTAGCATCGATAACTTTTTTTTAGAAACGTTGAGGTTTATTTAGGTTTAGTTTGTTCTAAAATGGTTGAAATTACAAAACTAATTATAATTTCATATTTCTGGTCCTTTATTGAATCAAATGCTATTGTTTTTATTCTTACCATTTTATGCTGGTTTTTTATACTGTTTTTTTTTTATTTTTTAATTTAGTCCATATACTATTTGGAAAAAATATTTTGAATAGAGATTTTCTACAGAGATTTTATTCAAATAATACAAATTTTATATTAACATGTAATTTCATTACAAGAATGTTTGTTCATATTGTAAAAATCATGAGTGATTTAAGCTATCCTCAAATAGTGGAATATTCATAATAAGGCACATCTTGATGTTTTAATGTTTAATATTCAGCAGGAATTAACTTCATATTATTACAAATGATAAAAAAATGACACTGTATTACAGAACTAGAATTTCTAATTTATAAACTCATTTTTATATTCACACTTTGGAGAAAATTGTGGACACATTAAACTGCTTACATAAGCTTTTTAAAGAAGTAACTACAAAATGGAAAGTAAAATTTGCAGTGCCATTTGGCTGGCTAATTTATCTAAAATACGATAACTGTAAAACCAGGTAGAAGGTCATAATTATAATTTTTCTCAGTGAAATCTGCAATAGATCTCTCCACATTTAGGGAATTCAGCATTTTTGCCCATTCTTGTAAGTTTTAAAAAAAGTATCGAAGCAAGACAAACTACATTTGCAATTTCTTAATAAGACCGTGTGTTAGACACAGGTATAGTGATAAGTCTTACCATTTCAAGGAGGATAAGAAATAATTTCTTTTTCACCCTAAACATCCAAAAGGGTGGTCCTATTAATTCAAGGTCTCTTACCCTTCCAAAGGAAATCATCTAAAATTTTATGTGGCCATTTAAATGATTGCTTTGGGAAATTTATATGGTAGTCATGGGAACAAGTAAAGAAGTCAAGGCAACGTTGATCATTTTAATAGTATGCAAGTGATCCATCCAATTTGTAAATACCTTGGACCACTCTTCTAGGTCATGAGTGATCAGAAAAGACATTTATGCAAAATTAATGAAATAAAATACAAGCTCATTAATTTAAGCTAAAATGCTTTAAGTTTTCTAATTGGTCAGATTCATCATAAATACCTTATCTGAGCTTTTGAAAAAAGCAAAATATACCTTATTTAAAGGGTTACTACATACTTTTTTTAAAAAAGATATGTTTTCTCTTTGATAATTGAGAGATAATTCCTCTCCTTTAACATCCTGAGTATTTCTATGAAGGGTTCTTCCCTGCAACATCTACTTCTGTGGTTTCATCAACATGTGTCTGCATTTAACTAGTGAAGATGTCAGTATGGTGCTCGTGGATCTTGAGAGCAGCCATGTTGGAGGTAAACTGCACCAAGCACAGACAGGGCAAACCTAAGACCTGGAACCAGAACTACTCCTCCAAACCCCCAACACTGGCAGGAACATGAGGTATGTGACAGGAGAACTAACCATGTTGTAGATGCTGGAAAGAGACTCATCCTACAGACAGGACAAGACATATTGATGCTATCTGGGAAATAAATATTATAAACAGTGATAGTTCTGGAAAACAGTTTGAGTAAAAGGTGATCCTACATGCAGGATGTCCTGCGATTCTCGAAAAGAGTGATGGGGAAAAGTTGCCACGTATCTTCAGATTCCAAGGCAAGCAGGCAGAAGGGACCAAAGAGGTCTGAGAGCAAGTAACAGAACCCCAGTTTCAATGTGGGGGTTTGGAGACTAATCTCTGAAGGGGGATGAGGAGGACCCCAGTTATAGAGGGATCAGAGGATCAAACAGATCACACAAATGCCATAAGACAGAGTCAGGGGGACAAAGTAGAGCCCTAGGTACCAGAATGAGAAACTTGGTCAGTGTGCTAAATAATGGATCGGTTGTTTATGATTAAGTTATGGTAGCTAAAGTAAAAATCTAGGAAGAACACCATATCAAGTAATTTTTCCTTGGAACTGAGGCGAGTCTGAGCCTGAGGCTGCAGGTCAAACAGCCCACCCCCTAGGCAAGAAGCCTCCAGAGAGATGAGCAGACAGAGCCGGATGCGGACATGCAAAAGTTTCCATGTGGCTGCTTCATCTTTTACCCACATTAAAACTCAAGCCGAATGCCTCACAAGTGTCATAAAGAAGACACCTACACTCTGGTTTTGAGAGGATTAAATGCATGGGTGTAATTAAAACCCCTTACCCAAAGCAGTGGCACAGTAATGCTCATACCACTCTCTTTTTTGGTTTGTGGTCCAGATTTTCCAGACCTCTCCCACACCTACTGCCCTTAAGTCTGATTTCTGCTTATGCTCTATTCCACCCAGTTTGTACCCGAACAAATCCAGTGTCACTTTCCGCTGGAAATAAGAGAAGCTCTATCTACCTCTATTAAAAAAATTCACAGTCATACATGTAGAACAAACGTGTGTATCTTTTGGAGACATATCAAGGCACAAAAGACCTAGAATCCGGTACACTTTCCTTTTGTGCATTACAACTCTCCTCACAATCTGGCCACAGGAAGGCTGAGGGGTGAAGAGGCCTCGTGATGCAGAACCCTCACTGGCCATGTTGCAGCTCTCCCTCATCACCTTCCTAGGAAGAGGTGGCCATGGTGGAAGCATTCTCAGTAATCTCCTGCTCCGTATGTTCAGCTTACATGGTTACTTACGGATTTAGCAGCGCTGAGCTATTTGGGTGGTGTGGTAAGTGGTAGCATAAAGTCCAGAAGATGTCAGCTCCTGGGGTTTGCAGCAAGGGTGTCGGTAAAACCACTGGAGGCCCAGCTTGAGGATGACTGACAAGGGCAACTCTACCCCTTGAAGATGTACCTTCCATGTGGTGCTGGTGAGTGAGACAGAGATATTTCTTCTTAACTACAACAATTTTAAGCTATAATTTAAGCGCTGACTCTCTGGTACCAGCCCGATTTCAGATTCCCAGGATTGTTTACACCTGTAGCCCAGAGAATCCCCCCCACCCTTCTACCTCACACCAAAGCCATATCAATTCCATTTAGAGAAAAGCCTAAATATATAAAGGATAGGAAAAATGAAGGGTAGCTTCTCAGCTCCTTATTTCTTTTCCAACATTTCTCTGTGATACTTAAAAAAAAAAAAAAACTAACACAATATTTTTCATTAATTCCGATCTAGATATGGAATCCATTTCTCCATCATTGGAATACAATTATAGCAGAGGAGTGTTAGGGCTTGCTCTTTCTTTGCTGCTGGGAACTGTTTTATCACCCTGTCAGTTGGCCCAGGCTGACCTCCAGAAGGTTCTACCATGTGAGGAAAGTCTCTGCTACACCAGCCAAGGGGACCAACATAGGAGTGACGCCTCTTAGATCACTGAGGCCACAACCAGGCTAACGCAGATAAAAACAGCCAACCCACAGGACTATGGGAGAAAAAAAATTGCTGTTCTAAACCACTAATGTTTGAAGTCGTTTGCCATGCAACAAAAGGAAGCTGAAATAGTCTCTTCTTAGCTCGCATAACACAGAGCTGCAAAAGCATAGTGTTTAACAAGGGTTAATTATATGAACAAGACCCTTAAAAGCAGCACAGCTTAGCATTTTGTCATTTTTCAAAAAAAAAAAAACAAAACTTTTGTTAAATTTATTTTGTCCTGAAGAGCAAGTAAAACAAGGTCAAAGATTATATGGAGCATATGTACCTGCGAATATACTTGCATATGTATATGTTCGATAAGAATTATTTCTTATGTTTATTAGCATCATTTATTTCAAATTAAGAACTGATGGGGGTCGTTTGCTTGCTTTGGTTTTGGTCCTCAAATCACTTCTTTTGGGAAATATTACCCAAGAAAAAAACATTTTCCTTGAAATAGGAAAGAATATTCCTCCAACTGCATTTGGCTCCTATTTCCAAAGACACAAGCACTTGGCTTATGATGTGGCCAACCGTGAATTTGCGCTGGAACAGCTTTAATTTTGCTTTAATTTAATAATGTGGGACAATGGGTCAGAGAAGAAACCATGGTTCTCTCCCCCAAGAAAGAGGAAAAATCAGAGCAGGCTGGACAGCATGACTGGTAGTTGGGCAGTTGGATTTTGTTGTGCAAAATTAGAACATAGGCTCAGGGACAGAAGCTGTGATAGTTCTGCACACTTATACCAGGTGGGCCCTTGGCTTTCTGACCACACCTACTGAGTCACTGCCATGGAATTGTGTGAGTCTGGCACACCTAACTGTTTCATTCTCTACGATGCTATAAAAACTTACAAGCCACGTGGCAGTAGGCTCACTTCCTTTATATTATCCAACAGATCCGGACCAAAATTAGAAAATTGAAACTTTTCCCCCTACAACAGTGATTTATTTAGTAACTCTAACCTGAAGACATTCACTTTCAAAACGCTGAGGAAATTGCAAACAATTTATCACACAGATATTTTGGAAGCATCCATATCAATAAAAGTGTCTCTTGCTAGTTTATGACTGGAAATCAAGTAATGATCAACAGTGGTATTGATCTCTTCCTACACAATCTTCTTTTGAATCACTAATTCATTAAAGAAACATTTAAACTGATAAGGTCCACAAATTTCATTATCTTGAAACCTCAACGAGAAAGTATGAATCATAGTTTGTTTTTTTTTTAAATGTTCTAATGTGGTGATGAAATAATGTCACTTCAAGTAAAAATATTAATTATTTAAAAGCAAGTCAATGTGGGGTGCCTGGCTGGCTCAGTCGGTGGAACATGAAACTCTAGATCTTGGAGTCATGAGTTCAAGCCCCATGTTGAGTGTACAGAGTATTTAAAAATAAAATCTTTAAAAAATAAAAATAGGTATACCTGTGTGGTTCAGTTGGTTAAGTGTCCAACTCTCAATTTCGGCTCAGGTCATGATCTCATGGTGGTGAGGTTAATCCCCAAGTCGGGCTCCATGCTGGGTGTGGAGATTGCTTAGGATTCTTTCTCCCTCTCTCTCTGCCCCTCCCCCGTCACTCTCTCTCTAAAATAAATAAATAAATAAATAATAAAAAACAAATCAATGTGGATCAAATGATATGAATGATTGGAAACATTTTTAAAGTTCACCTATTTGTGTGTATATAAAACATATATATACAATATCTATTTCTAATTTTTTTGTGTGTGTCATTAGTCATTTTCAGAGTGAGGAATTTAGGGGTAGACAGTAGAGGAAAGTTTTTTTATTTTGTTCATTAAGTTATTTCTCTTGAGAAATACTACCCAAGATAAACCGTGGAGACCATCTAACAGAATGTTGCTTCTGTTTCCACAGACCCAAGAGTCAAATGACATTTGAGGTAAAGACAGTATTCACAAGTGCACACATAAATCTTCATTATGAACTGCATATATTCTGTCCTAACACTTAGAAAAATAAACTAGTACTTTTGAACTCATTTTCTTTTCAATCTTGCCTTAATCTTTTTTATTATCTTAACATGTTCATCAGCTACTCTCTGCCTTCATCCTCCTTTTTACCATTGTGTGAGCCACAGTGGTACCTTTGCATGGCATGATTTTAAGCCTGTGGCTCAAAGTTTAAATATTGTTACCTAATATGCAAATATTTTAAATTTTTTTTAACGTTTATTTATTTTTGAGACAGAGAGAGACAGAGCATGAACGGGGGAGGGTCAGAGAGAGAGGGAGACACAGAATCTGAAACAGGCTCCAGGCTCTGAGCTGTCAGCACAGAGCCCGACGCGGGACTTGAACTCACGGACCGTGAGATCATGACCTGAGCCGAAGTCGGACGCTTAACCGACCAAGCCACCCAGGCGCCCCAGTATGCAAATATTTTAAACGATAATACCCACTGTCGACATTTTTTTCAGTGAAATATACACAAACAATATCAATAATAACAAAAGAACAAAGAGTTTCACAAATCAATAATCATAACACCAGTCATTCGAAATAAGGAGAATTTCATATGCTTTGATTCATCATAATTAAAGTTAAAGATAATTACTAAAGGACGAGGAAACAGATAAGACACCTAGAAGTTATAGGACCCTAAATGTTTTGCAACAATTTTATTATGGCAAAAAATGCATATTCCAAACATACAAAAATTGGAATATATGGTTAAGTAGATGCTAACATGTTAAAGACTGGTACCCAATTATTAAAATATTAGTCTGAAGACTGCATCATGTAAAATGTTTACAGTATGATATTAACATAAAAATCAGGTTTCAATACAGCATCTGTACAATGCTTATATCTTTGTCAAATTGTATGTATTTATCTTCAAGAACTGGAAACAATTTGAAAACATGGATCAGAACAGAGTAGTAAGATTTTGAAATATGACTTTTTTTTGAAGTTCCTTTATTATTATAATGTTTAATCATCAATTGTAAAAGTTCATATAGGTGCGCCTGGGTGGCTCATTCAGTGAAGCGTCTGACTTTGGCTCAAGTCATGATCTCATGGTTTGTGGGTTCACACCCCATGTCGGGCTCTGTGCTGACAGCTTGGAGCCTGGAGCCTGCTTCTGATTCTCTGTCTCCCTCCTCTCTCTCTGCCCCTCCCCTGCTCACACTCTGTCTCTGTCTCTCGCTCAAAAATAAATAAACGTTAAAAAAAAATTTTAAGTTCATATATATTTCCACTAATGAATTTAATCCTTTAATTCAGATAAGAGGAGCTGGTAGAAATCTCAGTCCATAAACTCTCATGATGAGTAAATATAAAATTACTTTTCTGTATCTAAAGTTAATTTCTTTTAGGTCCCTATTCTCCTGAATCTCAGTCAGTGCAGGGTCTTCTGCCCTTCTCAGAATCCCATCCTTGTCCATCTCTGTCTTTCACTCCTTGGTCATCACTCCCTCCTTCCTCTTTTTTCATCACTTGGCTTTCTTCAGTCAGCTCTTGTCTCTGATGTTCTCTCTCTCATACTACACTCAGGAATGTGGGAAACTGTCTATTTCTTCCATTCATCAGGGTTGTAGCTAAATTCTGATTCCCCATCAGACACATGGGATAATTCAGCACCAAAATGGGGCTGTCAAACCCCTGGGTGACTGCTGCTCAGCCACCTTCCCAGATACCCCTAAACAATTCCTTTGCTCCCAGTTAAACTTTCTGTAGAAAACTCTGAGGTCACCGTTCCCACTCCCACTACCAAATTTTATCCTGAAAAGGGTATGCAGCTTCTCTGTGCTCCAGATTCCCATTCTTACAGGAAATTTGATCATCCCCCTCATTTCAGTCGTGGACCAGGCAGCAAAATGGACCGAACTCAGGTGCCCTTTGCAGATCAACACATATTTGCATTTACACCTCCCCGTAACCAAGAGGAAGGATCGTGCTGAAGCCTAGTTTTCACACTGCCATGATTCTTTCTGGCCTGTGGTCTCTCATGGCACAGGCCTTTGGGAACCAACAGCCACATGGTGATTGTTATGTTCTCTATGTTTTCACTATCACTCTCTGCAGAGGCAAAAAATGACAATGATCAAAAAGGATTAGGCAGTAGGAAAAAGGAAATGCAAGAGAAGACCATCATATTTCAAAATCTTATTGTGCCATTCCATGATTATGAGTTTTGCGTACTCAAGAGAAGTCCTTGTGGCTTTATCCACAGTCGAGAACAATTACATAATATACGAGGCCATACATTTTGGATGACTCATACAGATACGTGTGATTATAAAAACAGAACTACAGTTTTTCTTCTATTAATGTTGCTGTGTGGATAACTTCCAATTCAATTGTTTAGACAGATGTTGAAACAGGTTCGCAAATTTCCTCTCCATTATTCAGATGCCCAAAAACTATTCATTATTTTCTACAAACAATCCCATGTTCCTATGAAACCCCATCCCACTTGTGGCATAAACAAAACACGCATTTGTAAATTGATGGTATTTCATAGGATGGGGCTTTGACAAATTCTTTAAGGGAACCCAGTCTCTACCAGCTGAGTGCTCAGACATTTCCTTCCTGCCATATCACATCTCCATCCCATTCTCCCCAGGATGGCTTCTAGGTTTAGGGAGGGGTGGGGGAATGTTATAGGGCTTACTTGACCAATGAGGACATAGGATCCAAACATGCATATCTGTGGGCTTTGCTGAGACCCTGTTCACCTCTACCAGAGAGAGGGGCTGTTCTCACGCAATATCTGAGTCACTGCACAGTTTCTGAGATTTCACTAGTACCCTATGGGTTATCCTCTAGTGTGGTCAGGGTTCCTCATCCTCCCCAGCAAATCTGGCCCTAGTCCAGAACTAACAACCTTCTGAATTGTAGCAAGTTTCCATTCAGACCAAGTCTTTAGACTGTCTTCAGCCTCAGCTTCTACAATGGTGTGACTTTGTCCCTAACCCAGGTGGCCCCTTGGCATTTTGAGTGCATCTCAGCACAGCTACCTTACACATCCCACTCAGCTCACCAGGAAGTCCTTCCCACATCTCATCCACAACACACAGCAGCTGAGGGAGGAGCTGAAGCATCCGCGCATGCGCTTTCTTTGCCTAAAAACATCAAAAATTTTTCACTCTGAGGCAGCTATAGCACATTGGTTCCAAGTTACGCTATACCGCCATCCCATTCAAGAGTGTCAGTTTCAGAATGGGACACCAGCTTTCGCTACTTTTCTTCCCCCTTAAACTACAGAACACTGTCCTTCCAACATCTCAGCCAGAAAAGCCTGAACGTACATGTCTGATCACCTGTTTTCTCTGCCTCTTATTTCTCTCTCCTTCCTTCTCTCGCTCCTTCCCCAGAACTGGCAGGGCGTTCTTCTAGTTCCCTTTCTCAGAGATAAGGGACTTCTCTTACATTATATCTGCTTCTTACAAAGACAGAATACATCCTTTCCACATCGTAGTTTTTCATAAGTTGAAAGACAGCTACTGGGGAAATAGCCATAGGAGCATATGATACGCCGAAGATAGAGCAAAGAATGAGGTATACGCTCATCTAATATTTTCAAAATACAATCTCCATTACCCTGTTCGTAACATAAACTTACATTAAATAGACCTTTTCATTGGCAAAGTATGTTAAATAGCCCTTTTCATATAAATATATGTTAGTCCAAACAAGATTTTGTGATAGGATTGTGAATATTTTTTTTTAACTTTTTATTTATTTATCTTGAGATGGAGAGAGTATGAGCAGGGGAAGGGCGGGCACGGAGTCCAACACAGGGCTCAATCTCATGAACTGTGACATCATGACCCGAGCTGAAATGAAAAGTCGGACGCTCAACCGAGACACCCAGGCTCCCCATGAATAATTTCTAGAAGACTTTTAAACAAGTTAACCAATTTAAACAAGATTTTGTTTAAAAAAAACAACCAACAAACAAGATTTTGTGGGAGATAGTATTGTAATGGCAACTGTAGGACCCCACCCTCACACTTCAGGTTCAACTTCCATCATCCTCCTCCTTCACCAGAGTTCTCATATTTCCCAGATTATCACATGAATGGCAATGTACCAGATCAAATTTTTCACAATTGTTATGAACTGGCCAATGATGATCAGCTGTTCTTCATAGAATATTTAGGTTTGGAAAGAATCTGACTTATCAATTAAGCAAAACAGGAAATTCTTGCATGCCAGAAATGGTCTTTAGTTTTTAAAAATGTTCTTTAGAACCTGTCTAGATGTCTTTGAGAAATTATATAAAATAGAATTTTTGATTTCTCCAGATTTTTTCCATTTCATATTTCCATTGGCCCCATTTAATCACAAATTATTATTATTATTACTCTATGTAGAATAAATATGTATGGTATTTTTAATGCATATCTGTTGATTAGTTTTCCATTGATCATTCTCTGGAGTCCTTCTGAATAATAAGAAAAATTATTGTTGAGAAATATAACACTTGCAAAGCTGGAGAGGATCTTGAACATCACTTAACTCAAATTTTTTAACTGTGTTTTTGCCTCATTCATTCATTCATTGAACAAATGTTGACGGAACACTGACCATTCTACGCACCATTCTAGGGCCTGGAACACAGTCATAAATCAAATGGCCTAAACTTGCTGCTCTCAGGGAGCTTACATTTTAATTTATGAGACATTAAAGATAAATAACTGAGATGTATGGTATGTTAAAAAAAAAAACAGGTGCAAGTTTGCAGAAAACAACAGCAGGAAAGAGGAAATTGTAATGAGAAATGGTGGATATTTCAATATGGTGGTTGAGGAAAGTCCTCAAAGAGAGGCTGACTTTTGAGTAAAAATATGATTGAGGAGGGCCCAGGAATGGGAGTGCTAATAAATTAGGAATAATTCAAAGCCTTGAAAATACAAAATCTTGACAGGGGCAAGCAGCAGGAAAACAGGCACTCTCAGACGTTGCTAGTGGCAATGCAAAATGATGTGGCCTGTCAGGAAAGATTTCTCAATATCTAATGAAACTATGTATGAATTCCCCCTTTTTCAAAAAATTTTTTAATGTTTATTTATTTTTGAGAGAGAGATAGACAGAGTCGAGCGGCGGGGGGGGGGGGGGGGGGGAGGTGGGCAGAGAGAGGGAGACACAGAATCCAAAGCAGGCTCCATGCTCTGAGCTCTGAGCTGTCAGCACAGAGCCTGATGTGGGGCTCAAACCCACAAAGTGTAAGATCATGACCTGAGCTGAAGTCGGATGCTTAACTGACTGAGCCACCCAGGGGCCCCTTCATTCGGCTTTGACCCACTGTTCCCACCTCTATGAATCTATTCCCCATGATTTTAAAACAATATAAGCACAGACAAATAAGAACATTATTTACAAAAGCAAATTAATAGAAAATATTAGAGTCAGCAAAATCCTTAGGAGGTTGTATCAAGAAAATATGGTATTTAATTATTATTATTGTTTTAAGCCACTAAATTTGGGGGCAATTTTTTCCACACCCATAACAACTGGGACAAACAGTGATGGATAATAAAATGCTGAACAATCGAAGAAAACTCATGCGTTCACAATGACAAGCAAGAAAGGGAGAAAGAAAAAGAGAAAAGCAATAAAGGGAGAAATGAGGGGAAAAGGAGGGGACGCGTATTACAGTTTCCAGCTAAAAAGTACAGAATAAATGTTAGAATTACATCTTTATTTTGCAGTCACCAAGGTAACAGCTAATTTAAACAAGGATCATCAATGGATGTTAAATCCTTTGGATAAAAACTGGGGGTAGTGGGAGCAAGGAGGAGTAGCAATGTACTCACCAACTCTCACGGTATCATCCACAAATTACTCTCTAATTGCAAAAGGAAACAATCGACCTTTCTAATGGAGAGAGCTGGCAGAGACCAACTTTACCAAGTGATTCAACTCCGCATCACTGATAACTGGAACACCTGCGAATATGAGCCACCCTGATGTGATACATACATCACGTATTCTTGCTGAAAGTATGGAACCTGGGTTTATTCAGGAGATTTTTTTTAAAATACATGACAAATCAAAAATGTGGGACAACGTCCAACACAGCTGATCTGATCTTTAAAAGTCGATGTTACAACAACACCAACAACAAAAAGACTGGAGATTCTTCCAGATTAAAATGGACTCAAATGGCACAACAAGCAAATGGAATGTATGAACATTAAATGTAAAGGACTGCATATTAGATAATATTATTGAATTTTTGTTTCATTTTCTCAGGTGTAGTTATGGTGCTGTGGTTACACAGGGGAATATATAATTTCTTAGAACAAACATGCTAATGTATGTAAGGATGAGATGTTATGATACCTGTAACCTACTTTCAAATAGTTTAGCAAATTAAAAAGTACAGGTGGTGGGGAGGGAGGGAAAGAAGAGAGGGACAAAGAGAAAAAGCAAAGGAAGCAAAATGTTAACAATTGGTGAATCTAAATGAAGGCTATGTGCTTATATATTGTACTAACCTTCCAGCCTTTATATACGTTTAAAGTTAAAAATTTTTTTTTGTTAAAAACAAGATAGAGTACTGGAGCTAAACTGGAAGCCAACAAGTATAGACATATATTTTGTGGAATTTTGCTACAAGATAGGAGAGCATTAGGACAGGTAAATAGGAGAAATGGGAATCCTTAAATTTCTTGATTTTTTAAGAGACTAATTCAGAATACTTTCACATGGATCTATAATGTATATATAGAAATCCTGAAAAAATTCTTACCTCTGGAGTAATCTTAGCTTTATCATATTCCCATAACTTTTTTTTCCTTTCCTTTAAAAATATTCTACAATTACCAAGGCAGCATGCTACTGGAGAGTGAAGAGACAAATAGATCCATGTATACAATAAAGAATCTAGAAATGGACCCACATAAAGATAACCAACTGATTTTTGACAAAGAAGCAAGGGCAATACAGTGAAAAAATAATCTTTTCAACACATAGTGCTGGAATCATTGGACATTCACATTCCAAAAACTGAAACTAGACACAGACCTTACACCCTTCACAAAAAATAACTCAAAATGGATCATAAACCCAAATGTAAAACCCAAAACCATAAGACTCAAAGAATACAACATCGGAGAAAATCTAGATGACCTTGGGTATGATGATGACTGGTTAGATTCATAGACTCATGATGGATACAATACTGATGAATAATGAAACCTACCAAAGTCACAATCATGATAAAGGCAGGAATCTGCTAACCTCTGGTAACCTCCATCTCTGTAGCCAAATTCATCTTGTCCATTCTGGATGGGAGGACACACTAGCACTTATTTTACGTTGTTTCTGAACATTTGCACTTGTCTGAAGAGACTTTTTGAGAAAAGTCTTGGCTCTGCCTGAAGGTCTTCCTATAGCAGACCTCAGGGATAAGAAACATGAGTTCAGCTTTTTAATTATTTCATCAAATTCCAGCCTTGCCTAAGTTCTAAAGTATGTGGATTGCCTTGCAATCAATAAGATGGAACATCTACATTTGACTGATTCCTTTCAGAAAACCCATAGAGACCATTATTTCTCCAGATAAGGACAGAGTAGCCATTATTTCCTGAGATTCTCTAATTTTCACCTTTTATCTCACCTTTCACCTCAGATCATGAGAAAGAAATATGCATTTACTATATTACATTAACTCTCCCCACACAGGAACAACTTTTCAGATCTACAATTTAATATTGTGCCTTGCCTCTTGTCTGGACAAGTATAAGAAACAGTGATGTGATGTTGCACGTGGCTTCATTTGTTGTTCATACATGATGGGAGTTTACCATGAATGTCCTTTTCTTGTAATGTCACGTAACACACTCTTCTGTGTTCAGAACTAAGATATACTGACTATTTCTCATGGTATGGCATCCTTTACCAAATGAGAATTATTCAACTCAGCACTCTTCACTCTGGCCACTAGGAAGCTAAGTGATCTATTCTTCATTAGCTTTCTTCACTTCCCAATCCCTATCAGTCTGCCCTTGTTTTCATTTCATAAAAACTGGCTTCATCTCCCCAATATTACAAAGGTCTTTACATATTCTATGGAAATACCTCCTAAGCATGTTTGCTAAGCAATTTAACTATGTGTTAATGGGTGGCATTCACGAGGAAAAAAACAGGCAAAGAGCCAGGTTGAACATCCTGAAGGGGGCTCTCAGACACTCACAGCATGTCAGACATCCAAGCAACAATTGTCATAAAATTAAATAAGAACCATAATAGAAACAGGTAAAAGGTGCAGTGGGGATATAGAAGGAAGATGCCTATGGTTTCATAGAAGAGAACGAGAAGACCTCACAAAAAAATGTGAAACCTTAACCAGGTTCTAGAAGGATGAAGAAGAATTTTGGGGCAAATATGTTTCCAACGGATGGTGGGGCATGGGTCCCATGGCACAAATGCAGCATATATCAAACATCATTGCTCGGTAACCAAATGCATCCCCTTAGACCCTGGTACTGTAACTTAAACTGATTCAGTTGTTCTCTACCCTATAGGCTCATAAAATCTTCATCTGTCTAGGAAGTTCAAGAAAACAGCGCCTTTGATTCATTTTACAGTCTTCTAAATCTGTGTCTTTTGCCTGAACACATCCTTTTGAAATTCAGAAGTCAGGTATTTGATTCTTTTCATAATTTTTGCGTTGGTGCTGTGTCACCCCTTCTCAGAGGTAACGGCAACAAGATATAACACTTCGAGAAAGGGGTCAACAGGTTAATAGTGGCCACTATTGGGTATCATGGCAAAATATCATCCCTTCCCCAGAGGAACTTCAGTGGTGAAAGGAATCTTAGATATTACCTAATATCTCACCTTCATTTTATGGAATAAATATTTGATGCAAAAAAAGGCAGAGTGATGCTCCCAAGAGCATCCCAGTCAGTTGGAGTTGTAGACCACACCCCTGACTCCTGCCTCGGCAACATTCCAGGATTCATCAGTATAGTCCTTTAATTTGGGGCACAAATGAATTTCCAAGAGAGTTTGTTAAAAATGTATTAAAGGTACATATCTTAGGACTCCATTGTTAGAGATTTAAGTATGGAGAGGGAAGCCAGACACCTGCATTTTAAGCAAACTTTTCAGGTGATACTAATGCAAAGGACCCACCCTTCCAAAAAGACTGCCTTGGAGGTCAAATTCCACAAGAGAAAAGACCTATTTCTCTTCATCCTTTTATCTCCAGTGACTGGAGAACACATGGTGTCCAGGAACTGTCCATTTTTGAATGAATGAGTAAACCATATATATTTCTTAAAATACACACCATCTTCAAACTTTGTTGCTTCTTCTGGCAAAAGTATTGCCAAATTTGTTCTTTACTGGACTATTTTGAATTGTTATCTTTGAACTATAATGTTTCTACATTTCTTTATAAACCAAGCTTTTCAATACAAAGTCCAGGTCAATATCTTGCAAGACAAAAAGCCAGAAACCTCAAAAAAAAAAAAAAATCCTAGGAAGCCAGAATTCAAGCAGTGAAAAGAGAATGATTGCTTAAGGTGTCCTTATTCACCCTTAAAAACACATAAGATGTAATTCCAAACCAAAACCCAAGTTACTTTTTTTGGTATTTTATGATTTATGGTAGCATTATCTTCATTTATTAGGTAATATAAGAGGGTTCTCCCTCTGTTAAATATGTGACTATCAAATATTTAGGTCTGCAGAGTAAATTTCTTTATATTTTATAAACAAATATTTCATAAACAAATATTCTAAAAAGCACAACATTTTTATATAAATGAAGATAAGTGAGAATAATGATATTACATAGAAAAATATTGTTGGCCTCTGCTAAGAACTGTTCCATTCAATAATCATGATATTTTAAAATAACACCCAGGGGAAGTTGCCATAAATAAAAAATTCATTAGGAAAGAAGTCTACCTGCAATTACCCTGAGATCTGGACTTTTCCAACATTGTCACATAACTGGAAGAGTGAATAATTAGTAATCTTCATTTTAGAAAGGTTTAGAGAGAGCCTCAGTATCATCAACCTTTAACATGTTATCTTCTAAATAGCCATGTTCTGTATCTCACACCACATGGCCTCTGCCTTCTAACTGTAATTCGCATAATCTGGTTATCTGGTTCTGTAAGAATTACAAAAGTCCATTTCAGTAGGGTAATTGCCAGGTGAGTGATATCCAAGACTGAGAAAATGTAGATGATTAGATTTAGCAAAATGTTATAGCATGATTCATATTTGTTGATTGTGAAAATGCTTTTGGGAGATTGAATTAGCAGGGATAAGACCTTTTAGGAGGCTCAGAGAAAAGAATCTCAGGAGTATAATTTTGGAATGAATTAAGTTATTTGGGGATCTAAATGAGCATGTCTAAAAATTAATATAACAAAAGAAGAATCATATAAGAGAGCTGAAAATCAGCATATAGGCCAGATTGTTTTTCATATTTGACAAGTAATTATTACAGTAAAAGTAATCATGAAAACTCAGGATGCTAGTTTTCTAGTGATTAGGTTTGTCTAGTTTGACACAGTTATCCAGCTATTCAGACCAAAAAAAATTGCTAATTTGCTTGAAACATGTTTTTTTTCTGTTATTTGGAAACTTTTCATATATTACTTGGTCCAGCTGGTTCACGATTTTGGTTTTCAAGTAATTGTTTTTTTAACACTCTTACCTCTTCTTTTCTCATAAAGCATCATTCGTGGCCGGAACTCAGGACATAAAACTAACATCCTAATTCTTAATAGGATTCTTCTTCAAGGGGATATCTTCATTTTAATTGGTAATAAGTCTTATACAATGAATGACTCTCAAATTATTTAAAGTGAATTAGAGGGTGACAGAATTGGTATAGAGGGAAAGGCCTTTAGAAGAGACATGAATTGCAACCAAAAGCCTCGTTCCTCCTGCTGTAATTGGCCCTGATATTTGGGACGATGTAGCTCAGATAAAAGAAACCTTCCTAGAGGCTTTGGCAGAGGCTGCATTTGTACCAGAAGGCACTAGTGAAGCGATCAGCGGAGCCATCCAGCTGCTTGGTCACCCACTATGCAGTGCTCCCCAGAAGTTTACGTGATGGACACCAAGCCCACTGCCTTTTGCGGATGGAAGCAGAGATGTCACTTTGAACAGTGAACAAAGCCACCAAGATAAGCGATGACTTTGTTCATTCGCTGTATCCTGCAGCATTCTTTGTACTAAAATAATACAGGTAAGGAAAACCAACGGAAGCAAAGGAAACATCTATATTGAGTTAACGTGCTCCAAATGAGAAGTCTTAGGCCATTTACTGAAAAACATACTGCACGTTAGTCCACAAGAACTACTTTATAATAAACAAAACTCATGTTTTTCTCAGAAGTGTCTTTGTTCACTTCAGAAAGTGATAGGCATTTTAGGGTAAATAAGAGGAGGGGGAGCCAAATTCCTTAATCTCAGTAGATGAGATTTGGGGGGGTTGGGAGGTTCTTTCTCACTCACAAAACCACAAAAAGGTGATTTGTGAGGTGTTTTTGTTCAACTCCTTCCCCATGCATATTATCTCTGTAAGATGAATCTTCTCTAAGACATGTATTGCCCTTTTATGCTGACTGCATGCGTGCGTATGCATAAAATGCCACATTTCCAATTAGGATGTGTATACTCAGGAAGGATGACATATCAGGGCTGTCAGCCTAAAAGCCCTACAGCTCAGGAGAATTTTCCATATCATTCTGTGGGTCTGCCAAGATTATGGGACTTGTCTATTAGTTTTCTTCATCTTCTCTTTTCTTACCCTTGATTCTAAGTCATCCTCCCTCTCAAGCTAGGTAGTGTTTTTTTAGATGGCTCCAGAAAGGAAGTGAATTGCTGATCTCTCTTACTAAAATTTAAGTAATGCTTTGTTTTATCCCAGCAAGATGCACTCCCTGTTGTCTCCAATATGGATTAGTTTCCAATGATTTGACTTTACCTCTTCATGTAAAAAATGTGCTGTTAACACTCTACCGAACAAGATTGCTTTCTGTGGAAGAAACTACAGGGGTACATTTGTAATGAGGTCTAGCACTTTATGATGTCTTCTTTGAAAGTCTTAAACATTGTGCAAGTAGAAATGTCACAATATGACTGTGCTATATGCTAGCGACATACCACTATAGCAGAATGAAACCTAATAGGATAATAATGTAAGATCTTCAGAAAGATATTTTAAATGCTTGATGTATAAATATGATGTTTGGGAATATATGGCATCTTTCCTGTTAAGCCTTTATATCGTTGACAAGGGAAATGTAACAGGATAGATGGGAAAATGTTGGTATCAAATTGGAATTTCATGTAGAAATACGGCTTATCTGAGCATATTGTGTTCAAAAAGTTACGAAGATATTCGAAAGCATGGTTCAGATTTTCACTAGGTTCAACTTAGTAGTATATTACATTATAAGGTCAGAGGCCATTTGTGCTACATTTATGAGCTATGTGGCTGAGGTGGAGAATTTGCGTGGTGTGTTTTGAAAGCCTTAATGATTCAAATACTGTAGATATGGACACCTCCAAACTCATCTGAAAGCACCATTCACATCTTCATTACCACAGGAGAGAGAAGATCACAGAACTTGAAGCGACACAGTAGAAGATCTGGTCCATTTTTCCTACTCTTCAAAGAGTAATTACCATATTTTTCCAGGCTGAACAATCAATAATGCATTCTAATGCTTTCCATTTGGTTCTCCACAATATTGGTTTTAATGTCCTCATCTTGCCATTAAAAGTTCCTTTTCCTTAGTTTTCTAATCAGCTCAAGTTGATCTTTTTAAAAGGAAAGTGGCAATAACCAGCTAATCGACAAAACACATTTGTTCTCCCTCAAAGCATGTTACAGAGAGCAGCTCAGCCCGTCACACTTAGCCCTTCTGATGATTTCAGGGGAAGAGGGATTTTATTATTCACAGGGGGAAAAAATCTAGGCGCATGAACAAGAAGGGCATTTTCTCTTGGCATATTTACTCAACATAAATGTGGGCTCACATTTAAGACTGCCTATTTTGTTCTTCTAGGTTTGACACTAGCATTTTAATGCTGTAACTGCTAGCTCTTAAAGGCTCTAGTTCTATTAAAAGTTTAATGAAACAAGATTTGTTAACTTAGACGTAGTGTGTTTAGGTTTTTGTTTTGTTATGTTTTGTTTTTTGGATAATAGATTCTTGCTCTGTAAGATACATAGGCTCTCTTGCTAGATTGATGGAAGTACAGAAAAGATTAAATGACTTCCCTGGGATCACCTCAAAATTGAATGGCTCAGTTCAAATCAGAAACCCGGATCACAGCCCTTTGCTCTAAGCTTCAGGCCATGTAGCTTTCTATATTCATAAAAAAACAATATTTTATGCATTAAGGAAAGGATGATGCAATTTATCTTTGCTGTTAATATCATTTGTTATTTATTATCGAAGGATGTGCAACCACAGGTAAGATTGAACATGGTCTTAATAAAAAAAAAAGTTTAATGCAGCATTACATCCTAAAATAAAATTTAGTGCTTATGTTCAAAATGTATATTGATTTTTTTTTTAATTCTCACCAACTACAGTGAAGGAACTACTTCCAAAAAATCATCAGGGAAAATTCCAATGATTCCACATCCCTAGAAGTAATATGCAGGGATGCTATTCTAAGCCATTTTCTAAATGAACCATTAGCATTACTCAGGTTTTATAAAAAGAAATGGATGAAAAGTAATCACTGCCCTCAAGAAACTTACAGTCTCCTTGGAGGGATGCAATGGACACCATGAACAAAAACGAGTATAAGGCTAGTGCACGAATGATTAAGCACTACATTCTGTTGTATAGATTGACTCTACATTTAGTGAGAAATCAGAAGAGATAAAGATCAATCCTGGCTACTTAGAATAGGTGGGAATGTTTTCTTGAAGAAGTTTAAACAAGATCTCAGGGGATGGATCCACAGGTAGAGGGAAAGAGGAAAGATGTTCCAGATGGGGTAGGGGGAAGTAAACACAAGATGCTTCTGAGAAAATAAGAGGTATTTATGAGACAGTGAATAAAATGAAGCATACATGCTTATTTGGTCAATGAATCAGCAAATATTTATGGAGATCCTACTATTCTAGATACTGGAGATAAAGGAGGAAGAGAAAAAAAAGGAGGACACAGCTCCTGTATCACTTGTCCCAGCAGGAAACCTATGGCTTATCTAAACAGGGTGAGAGAGGGGAGTGTAATGAAAAGATTATTCACAAAGATGTGCATAGGTTTTAAGGAAATCAGCAAATGATCTGCAATAATACCCTAAAGCTAGCAATAGTGGGAAGCAGTCAAACCTATCTCTAGATTTGAAGAGACAGAGGAGGGAGGAGTTACCAGAACCCAGAGAGCAGATCCAGGAAAAGAGCTGTCTGACAAGAGGCATGGTCTTCAGTAAACAAGGATCACTATCAAGTTGCAGTGACTAGCTGTGAGTGAACCTGACGAATAAATGTCCTGTCTCCTGCTTCTCTATTCCCTCCTAATATTTCCCATTCCAACTACAGGGTAGAAGGCAAAGGAGCCACTGAGCACAGTTGGTACAGATTTATGCAATATGAAGAAGAATGGGGATGACATCTGAAGAGGGAAACTGAAGTGTTCAGCGTAGTCTCTGCATCAACCAGGAGACTACCAGAGAAATAAAACCAGTAGGCTACATACACACACGTGTGCATGCACACACACACACATACATATATACATACATGCATATATATAAAGAGTAGGTGCAATAAATAAAATTACATAATTTATATTTTACATATAAAGTTTATACTTAGGTATAACTTAAACATGTACATCTATATGAATATAAAATACATAAATATGTATGTATATTATATATACATGCATATGCATTTTTTATATATTTACAATGAGATTCATTTCAAGAAGTTGGCTTTACATGACTGAGGGGTCTGGCAAGTCTGAAATCCATAGGGCAGGCTGGCAGACTAGAAACTCTGGAAAAGAAGCAGAGGCTGAAGTCCACAGATAGAATTTCCTCTTTATTAGGGAAACCCCAGTTTTGCTCTTAAGGACATTCAACTGATTGGATAAGGCCCACTCAGATTATGGAGGATAGTCACCTCTCTTTTTTTTTTTCTTATGTTCGCCCATTTACTGAGAGAGAGAGAGAGAGAGAGAGAGAGAGAATGCATGAGCAGGGGAAGGGCAGAATCCTAAGCAGGCTCTGCGCTGTCAGCACAGAGCCCGACGCTGGGCTCAATCCCACAAACCAGATAGTCACCTCTCTTAAAGTCAACTTATTATAGATTTTAACTGTATGTACAAAATACCTTCACAGCAACACCTAGATTTGTGTTTAATTGAACAACTGGGTGCTATTCCCTAGCCAAGTTAACACATACCAAAAAAAAAAAAAAAAAAACGATCACAGACCCTATTCTCATTGACCATATAGTTTAGTGGAGAAAATCAGAAAAAAACTCTGTTTTTACTTTTTTAAATATAATTTCCAGGTTTCCAGGCAGTGATAATCAAAGAAGAAGGATAAAGCAGAGTATACGGATAAGAGTGATAAGAGGTCCTATAGCTTGGTGTGGTCACGGAAATATTTAAGTACTGCTTATTGTGCCGAGACTTTAATGAAACCAGGAAGTGAACCATATGGATGAAAAGGAAAATTATTCTAGGTAGATGCTCAGACAAGGCTTCAATCTTGCCCTGTTCAAGGATTAGTAAGAAAGCCAGTTTGGGAGCCAAGGTAGCAAGAAAAAGAGTAGGAGGAGAGGAGAGGAGATTAGACAATGGCATGGGATTGGGTTGGGAAGGACTTTTGAAGCAAGATAAGATTTTGGATTATATTTTAAGTGAAATAGAAAGCAGTTAAATCATTTGGAGCTGAAAAATAATATGACCTGAGTCTGATGTTGTTGTCATTTTTAAAGAACTACTTTGGCCTTTGGATGGAGAAAAGACTATAGGTGTCAGGAGGTGAAGGGGGAAACAAGTGGGGACCCCTGGCCTCTCTAGATTACATTAGAGCTATGCTGATGGAGACTCTAATATAATCGGAAGATCAAGCCAATATGACTTGTTTGGTAGATGTGGCACATATAAGAGAGAGAAGTCAAGATGGCTTGATGTTTGGCCCAAGCAACTGAATAGGCAGGATTACTTATTCACGTGCTGAGATGCAAAGGAAAGGCCAGCCTTGGGGTTTGGAGGATGGCGATTCAAAGTTCTAGTTTGGAAACGTCAAAGTGTCTATCAGTCATCCAGTAGAAAATGTTGAGTAGGCTGTTTCTGGAATGCAGGAGAGAGGTTAGGGCTGTGGAGGTAAATTTGGTAGTTACCAACATAAAGGTACTGGGAAGAATAGGTAAGAACAATGGATAGGTATAATGGGGTTAAGTTACGATAAGGGATCAACAGTAAGGTAGGGAAGCACAGACCACAGGGCATCATACACTAACAGCTTGTGTGCTTGTATCACTTAGTACTCTATGAGCTCCTTCACAGAAAAAAATTATGTCTTATTCATATGAGGTGCTTAGCACACAGTGAAGTAGCTAGCCCATGATGGTCTCTTGGTAACTATTGAGTGAATGAATGAATGTTTTAAGGAATTAAAGGTCACTAAATGTCAGGAACAGAGGCCTGGCATGATCAAAGTCCCTTCCCTCTGCCCTCAGGAAACTACACAAAACAACAGACTTCACCACAGATTGCTTGACAGTTGCTCAGTTGATATAAGCATGTGAGTGGAGGAAGCAAGGTCCTTAAAGGTTGACAGAACTGAATTGCAGCCCCAGCACTCACTAGCCGTGTGACTTTGGCCAATTACTAAGCAATCAGAAATTCTGTGATCCCAACAAAATGTGTGCACATCTAGCACCTTGCTTGGCACATGAAAGTGTATACTACAACTCAATCTCCTTGGGCTTGTTTCCTCAGAACCCTATTAAAAAGTCCTGGAACTGCATCATTTATGAATTTTAAGTAACATTTATTTCATGGCTACAGAGCTCACGAAACTAGTTACAGCTCTAAATCACGCAGATTTCACTTTGTTATGTAAGAAAGTTGGAACATGTTTAAATCTGCTTGTCATTAATGAAATCATTTCAGTGATTCCCAAAGTTCTTGCTACTTTTTCCTCATTGTAGGCCTCCTTCACATATTCAAATAACTTTTATTTTAAGCTGACTGCATGTTGAATGGTGTTCAAGATATTGTGGTTGCAATGGAACTCCAGTACCATTTCAGACTCATGCTAGTCTTGCCAGTGATTGAGTCTATAATTTATAAATTATATTTATATTGAACCATTGACTTGATGGTTAATTTTCCAAAATGACTTTCTTCTTCCTTCACTTCCACGGATAAAAAGAGAACAAATACACTCATATGACAGAAAGCTTAGAAAATTTTATGACAACCCTGACCAACCAAAATAAAGTACAGGTTATGTAGTGCAAAACTTCATGTGACTTATAAAAATAAAAAGATACAATTGTCCTCAAGGAGCTAACAATCCTGTAGAAAAGATAGGATGCAAAAAATGTCTATGAAATAGGTGGTGATATATGTGAGAATTGGAATACACAGAACTGGGTAAGTCACGAATGAATGAGAAAAACAAAAAAATGAAAGATACAATGATATACAGATATATATGATTCATCCCAGTGGAAGTTATCATGGATCTCCCTGAGACAAGATTTAAGCTAGAACTTTAAGAAAAATTAAACTTTTATAACTTACGCTTGAGGAACAACATTTTAGATAAAGGAAACTGTAAGCCATAGAAAGTACTCTAACAGCTGGCATACAGTAAATAAATCAGGAAATCATAGAAATTAAATAGGTAGTAGGCCTTGAATATATAAATTAAAATCCGGATTGTATTTAATAGGTAATATTAATAAGTATCATTTAGGATACTTTCTTTGGAGGTCACAGAAAATTCAACTCAAATTTAAACATTGAGGAAATTGTTCCCTTGTGTACCTGGAAGCTCGGCCAGAGAATAGATTCTGGTGGTGACTTAACTCTGTGGTTCCATCTCAGACTACTGATGTTCTCCTGATTCTTCCCTCCTCTCGGTGTTGTCATTATCCTCAGACTGGTAGTTAAATCACTACTGCTGTTCAGACTTCACATCCTTGGGTGACAGCATCTGGGGGAAAGGAAATGGCTCTCTGTAGGACATTCTCTTGAGTCAGGAAGCAGTTCTAACTTGCAATTTCCAGTTGTATCTCATTTGCCCAAATTAATTCACCTGCTCCTTCCAGAACCAATTGCTATTACCGTATAAACGCCCTTATTGCCTCAGAACTAAAACACTGAACCAATCACTGGCAAGGAGGATGGGATTACTGATTAAGCTAGACTCTCTGAGTCAGCCCCTGGAATGGGAGTCAGTCACCCAACCACTCAGCTGCCACATTCGTGGGGGTCGGGGTTGAAACAGACATTGAGAAGGTGACTTCAGTGTCCACTCACTACAGGGAATTACTGAGGTGTTTTATTCATGAAAGCCACATGAACAGATAATCCTATTGAATATTAATGCATGGTGGATTTAATGATTTGCAAATAAATAAAATATAAATAATTTTATTTGTTTAAATAATTTTAAAAATAAAGCTTCAAAAAAGGCAAAGACACTAAAATGTGAATACATAGTATGAATATAAATGGTCTACTTACATGACAATATTAATTCTTCCATTCCATGAACATGGAATATCTTTTCATTTGTTTGTGTCATCTTCAATTTCTTTCATCAATGTTTAATAGTTTTCAGAGTACTGGTCTTTCACCCCTTTGGCTAGGTTTTTCCTTTGTTTTAATGTTTATTTTTTGAGAAAGAGACAGAGCGTGAGTGGGGGAAGGGCAGAGAGAAAGGAAGACACAGAATCTGAAGCAGGCTCCGGGCTCTGAACTGTCAGCACAGAGCCTGATGCGGGGCCTGAATTCATGAACCCTGAGATCATGACCTGAGCCGAAGTTGGACGCTTAACTGACTGCGTCGCCCAGACACACACCCCTCCTTTGGTTAAGTTTATTCCTAGGTATTTTATCATTTTTGGTGCAATTGTAAATGAAATTGTGTTCCTAAGTTCTCTTTTCTGCTACTTCAATATTAGTGTATAGAAATGCAACCAATTTCTGCATGCTAATTTTGTGTCCTGCAACTTTACTGAATTTATAAAATCAGTTTGATAATTTTGATACTGGGTTCATGGTCCTTGAATCGTGAAAGTGGCTATTAAGATATTTTACAATGCTTATCATTCAAGTGGGATATTGGCTACATGGGGATTGATTCCATTTTTTCTCTAATTTTGGGGGGGGGTTGCAATTTGTATCATAAAAAGTGACAAAATCATTTACACGGAACCAGTGAGAGCCTTTCTAATCCACAATCGTTAATTTTCTAAAACTTTAAACCTAAACCTTTCTCAATTATTATATGTACACTTGTCCAGTTAATAGAGTTTGAAAATATAAGTCTTTTATTTAAATAAGGATAAATAATACATTTGCATAGACATAAAATATGTGTGTGCATCTTATACATTATTTAATATATTATAGATGCTATTTTATAATCATACTCATATATCAAGCTTTGTATTAGAAGTGGCCTTTCTTGGGACACCTGGGTGGCTCAGTTGGTTAAGCAACCAACAATTGATTTTAGCTCAGGTCACGATCCTGGGGTCATGGGATCAAGCGCTGTGTTGGGCTCCATGCTGAGCATGAAGCCTGCTTAAGATTCTTTCTCTGTCCCTCTGCCTCTCTCACCTGCTCACGCTCTCTCTCTCTCTCTCTCTCTCTCAAATTAAAAAAAAAAAAACTTGTTCTTTTGGTATAGGAAAAAATGGTATAGAAAAGTTATATCATATTAACAAATTCATCTTTAATACTCTGACATTTTATTTTAGGATCAAAATTCTATCTTGATAAGCAAACTCATTCTACCAGACACTTCCTTCTATGCTTTTATTATTAAATTTATCTGCAATTTGACATGCTGTTTGATTTTCCACACTTAATACACTTTAATTACCGTAGAATAACAATATTTTAGAGTTATACAAACCTTAGAGGTGGTCTAGACTATGAAATAATTAAGGGCACGTCCAATGACTTTTAATCATTACATCCCTAACTGTAGGAAGTCAATAAAAATGTGTTGCATTGACTAGATTTAGTCTACTTGCCTACAGGGGGTAGGGCTCTCCCCCATAACACTCCTAACTGATGGATATATTCTTGTGGCAGGAAATTTATTAAATACTCCTGGATTCATTTTCTAAGGTTGCTATACCAAAGTACCACAAACTGGGTGGATTAAAACAGCAGAAATATATTGTCTCACAGTTTGGGAGGCTACAAGTGCAAAATCAAGGTGCCAGCAGGGCCTGGCTCCCTCTGAAACCTGGAGGAGAGAATCCCTCCTGGCCTCTCCTAGCTTCCGGTGGCTGCCAGCAGCCCTTGGCCGGCCTTGACTTGCAGCTGCAGGACTTTAATTTCTGCCTCTGTTGTCACATGGTATGCTCCCTGGGTGTCTCTCTCTCTCACACGGCATTCTTTTCCTTGCATTTCCGTGTCTTTACATGATGTTCTCCTGGGTCTGTGCCCAACTTTCCTTCCACTTATAAAGACACCAGTGATACTGGATTAAGGCCCTACACTAATGACCTCATCTTAACTTGATTACATCTGCAAAGATATTACTTCCAAATAAAGTCACAGTTACATTTACTGGGGGTAAGGTTTTACATATTTGGGGGGGGTATAATTCAAGACATAGCACCCACACACAGGATAATGAGACACAAACAACACTCTCAGTTGACAGTGAAGAAAATTAGAATTAGGATTGTCTGCATTACCAGCCTTTTAATGAAAGAAGTAAATATACTTCATATATATATATATATATATATATATATATATATACACACACACACACACACACACACACATATATTTGCATCTTGAAAATGTATATGTTTGGAATATACAGAATATACAGTTGACACTTAAACAATGCAGGGGTTAGGGGCACCAAACCCCATGCTGTTGAAGATCTGCATGTAACTTTTGATTCCCCAAGAACTTAACTACTAAGCCTACTCTTGACCCAAGTCTTTCTGATAACACAATTATCACATATTTTGTATGTCATATGTATTATATACTGTACTCTTACAATAAAGTAAGCTAAGGAACAGAAAATGTTATCAAGACGAGATTGGAAGTGTTCAGGGTGGTATGGCAGTAGACCAGAAAATGTTATCTACAAAGTATAAGAGAAAATACAGTTACAGTATTGTACGTATATTTACTGAAAACAATCCATCTATAAGTGGACTCACGGAGTTCAAATCCATGTCTTTCAAGGGCTAACTGTATGCATATTTGGAATACATATTTTTGGAATATGTGTATATATTTGAAATATGTGTGTATATTGGGAAATATATGTATATTTGCACAATGCCTCTTGCTTATCCAGAACTTAAGGAATTTTGTAGCAAGAATTGAATGAATTTATTTTCACAGATTCACACTAGTAGAGCTAGAGTTAATAAAGCCCCATAACACGTATTGATAATATATACAATCAATTTGAATGCTAGGAAATTCTGAATATTTTTAAACCATTCATAATAACTACCATTTCCCCAGTTGTGAACGATTAAAAAAAAAAAAAGGTCATGTAAAATGGGCTCAAAGGGCCTTGGGGATTGTTTTAATATAAAATCACAGTGCCTCTTTTTATATCACATCTCTGGTCACCAGAGGTTTCTGAGAGAATTTAGTCAAATATGAAACTTTTTGCTCTATTTGTAAGTACTGTATTTTTATTTCAAAATCAAATCTAATACACTGCTTTCTATTTTCAGGTCTTAAAAATAGCTCAAAATCTCTTAGATCTTCATTTTGATCCACATACGTGTGTCTGCAATCGGATTAGATAAATTGGAACTTCACGAAAGTGAGATAAACTATTTATGGTCTGGTTTCTTATTAAGAAATAATATAATTTTATCATGAGTCCATGGTGTCCTGGTGCCAGACAAATGCTGAAGCCAACTGCAGGCTTTTATCAAAAATTAAACTTTGACTTAGAGCCAAGACTCTGGTTTTCAGCTAAGATGCTTTACATCTATGGCAGCTTTGTACTTCATGGACTAATTGCCATAATACATGATTATTGATGCAGAACCCTCTGTGGTTCCTTTTGGTCTAGTAGACTTGCATATTGAAAATTGAAGCTTTAACATATTTGATAGTACAAGTGACTAACTTGACAGAAATTTTCACACATAAGCCTTGACAGCCTGAAGTAAGGATCCCCTTCCTTTATCCCCATTCCTCCACCCACGCTTCTGCCTGCTTACTGCTAATATTCCTTGGACTGTCAGTTGCTGGCATCTGGTAAATCCAATTCTTACTGGCCCAGAGAATGTACTAATTATATCCTACAGCTAATTAGAAAGCAGCCTCTTTGCTAGAGAACAGTTTATTTAGCTCATCAATGAATAAGACTTGGTTTGAATCTTGATTTAAAAATCAAAGGGAAATGGAAAGGGGATGAGAAGGAAAATATATCCTTCATAAGGCAGGAAGCCTTATTAATTAAATTGAAAAAATAAATATAGACTTTGTAGAAGACTGGAAGGAGAGGCTTTGGACCAAAATACTAAAACTAGAGGAATTTAAGGATGCATTTGCATTTCACAAACCTTATTTACAAAATCTAGAAACATGTTGTCTTAAAATCTTAGCATTGATGAAGTAGACGTGTCAATGACCTAATTTGAAAATTGGTCAATCTCTTTAGAAAGAGATAGGGTGGGGCGTGGGGGTAATGTTTTATTGATGACAGTTTATTGATGATAGTTCCACACATGATTCAACACTTATGCTTAGGTTAAATATCTTCAAAGAGTCAAATTTCTATAATGTGTATTTATGTCAATGGTTTACATAGGATTTATTAAATGAAAGATACAGTTCCTCACATTAACAGGGCTTTAACTTAAATTTGGAGGTGACATAATCCTAGCAGGTGTCAACCATTGAAATATGTAAATGATAACCTGACCCACTCTTTACCCCTTTATCTTTATAATCAAATTTGATCACCACTAGCAGCAGAGACATTTTCATACTAATTTTCAAAATTGTTACCAATTTACCATGACTAATTAAAATGTGAAGCTCTGTAACATACCAGGTCAGTGGTTCCCCACCCTAGGTGCACTTTAGAATTACCTAGGGAAGCTTTTTAAAAATATCCCATATTGTTGTTGCCACCCCCACACATTAATTTATTCAGAATCTCTGGGTATGGGGCCCGGGAACCATACATTCTTTGAAGTCTTCCAGGTGATTCAAATATATATATACACATATATGTAATACATATACATGCATATATGTAATACATATATATGCATATATATATAATACATATATAATATATACACACACACACACACATACACACTCACATGATTGAGAATAATCATTCTATGAGAAGGTTGGTCCCCCCAAATTAAGAAGCCATTAAGAAAGTTTGTTGAGTTGCTTAAGAACCAGATAAAAACAGAAAATGAGAAGAATTAGTTTTATAGTCTTGGACAACAGAGATCCTGCCTACATCCTACAGATTAGAGAGCAAGGGGTACACGGATCCTTCTGAGAAGCTGATAAAAAGCTATGGACCTCTCCCCGGAAAAGCAAACACATCCACAAATATATGAAACTTGAAGAGAAGGTGATAGGTTTCAAAGAGAAGCAGGATCCCAGGAGAGAAATCCCTGAACCGGGGGGAAGAAAGACGTGTTCCCGGAGATGGAAAAGCTAACACTAAGAAATGAAGCCCAATTATTACATGCACTGGGCCATTCAGGCAGAGATGATAATGATATATAAAGGACTCTGAGGTGGGAAAACTTTCCCAAATGACATTTACATGTCTCATTGTAAGAAAATATATCTATGAGCTTCCTGCAAAGACGGAATTCTTCACTGAATTGAACATGTTTCCCTCATGACGACCATACCCTCCTCCACAAAGCAAAGATTCGTGCATTGCTTATTCTAGTCTGGTTTCCTATGCTATTTTCCAAAAAGACTTACAAATTTCTTCTATTCCCTCTCCTTTAAATACTATTAGACCTCAAAAAAGGCAGATCCCAAATTTTAAAGTACTTTAGGTTTCAACCTCAGAATATCAAAGGAAACAGTAGCTAGCCACTTTGAGGTCATTTTTATAATTTGAATTTTATTTCATTCTTTCTCCCTAGAATTTCCACTCAATGCACCCTGATTTTCTTTGAGCCAATCTTAGATGATGTCATTCAAATCAAGCTCCTTAATTTTTCTCAATCCACCTTTTTATGTACAACCCTGGAAATGTACCTTAGCTACTAAAATCAGTTCTGATGCTAGCCTGAGGATAGTCACTCAGCCTAATAAATCCTAGATTTAGGACTATGCTTTTCTAACACAGAATTATCACGCCATATGGTTGTGTGAATCAAAGGATTCCTTAGAAGTCATAGCAATTTAAATCTACTGGTCTACGTATGTAGCCCAAACTATATCAGCACTTTAACTTTAAAAAGGTAAGAATATTTCAAGATTCATATTACTGGTGTTTTTAGCGTCTTTCCAATCAATCCATTTTCCTTGATATTGTTATTAATAGACCATTAGCAGACTGAATTTGTGACAGTAGCACACTAAACAGCATGGTATATACTTTCAGCACGGGCAGGAAGGGAGAATTGATAAAAAGACCAGAAAAGTAAAATCTGCAAGATGAAAGCACACGTCCACATGACAACGTAGCTACACAAAAATGGCTTGCAGATCAATGAAAAACATTCTCCATCAAACAGTAGAACATCCAAGCAATACTGAAAGTCCGGCACACATAGCATGGTGCTTCTACTTCCGTTGTACTAATAGGTGACATGTTGGATCAGATATTAAAATATCTACGTCCCTGTATGTCATGAAAAACTTCATTTAAATTGCAACTAAAATCTTGATCCTCTGGTAGCTAGATTTACTTTTATTGCGGCCATTAATAATGGCTGAGTCTTCTCTACAAGATGTATACAGGTTTATATGGGTCTTACTTGAAATTAGGCCAACTACATTGTAACCAATATATATTTATACATTTATAATATAAATATTATAGTGTGCTCCTTAAACGGTACTCATTTCAACTACTTAAACGGATAAATTTCTTTGTTTAGGCATAGTCTATAGTTTATTCCACACAGTTTCATATAGAGATAATGAGCACAAATCTACTGGAAAAGAAGTATAAAGCTTGGATCATTCCGAAGTTATCCCTAAGGAACAGAAAAACAGGTATACATCTAAAATCTTGCACGCAGTAAATGTTTGTTAAATATTTAAAGAAACGAAGTAGAATCCAGAATCACTCTTGCCCACTGTATCCAGGCTAGTTGAAAAGGGCACTTCATGACTTTCATAAAATTTACCAAGAATTTCTGAAGAATATGTCTTTATGGAAAATAAGATATATCTTTCATTATCAAAATTTCCTTTGCTGTTTATAACCATCTGAATCGTTTTATGATGCCAAAATGTGAGGCAACGTGGAGCTGTGCAATTTTTCACTTCTCATATAATGCTTGGACAGTAAATAGAATTTCATCAGAAATTTGAATTTCATCAGAAATGGAAGCTCAAAACCTAAGAATCTTTACTTCTAACAGATCGAATTTTGATCCCTCGATAGCCCACTGTGCTGTACTGTCCCCATGAGTCACCACTAGTGCAAGATGCAGCCTGCAGTAGGAGTTGAGGACTCAGCCAACAGACTATCATCACATTATTCGACGATCTGCAGCCTGTGCCTCGAGCAAAGCCACACAGCAGTGGTGACAGTAAAGGCTGGAAAACAGTGTGTACAGAAAAAATAAAATCAAAACTAAAAACCAGTGATTATAGAAGGGGCTCAAGTTAGAATTACAGTTGCAGCATCCAAGATTACACTTAAGTTCAGATTTTGGTAATATCAAGAATCCAACAAAAAATTACAAGTTGCAACCATTTTGGCATAAGTCTATTTGCAGGAATTTCAAACTACTGTAACCTACGCCAACAGCAGGGATGTTTCAATGAACGGCTGCTAGTCTTTGCCAATTTCAATCTTGAAACACTGAGATATAAATAATGTTAAAGGAGGTGACTTAACAGAAGTAACCAACGTTTGATTTGTGCCAGGAGAACCATCCCCCACAACTCAACAACTAGATTTCTGAACATTGTCAGGTAAGCATTGTTACCTACACATTACTCATCACTTTTATTTTATTTTATTTTATTTTATTTACAGCTTATTTTATTTACTTAGAGAGAGAAAGAGAGTGAGAGAGAGCACAAGTGGGGAGGGGCAGAGAGAAGGAAAGACAGAATCCCAAGCAGGCTCCACGCCATCAGCACAGAGCCCGAAGCAAGGCTCGAGCTCACAAACTGTGAGATCATGACCTGAGTTGAGATCAAGAGTCAGCCGCTTACCCAACTGCGCCACCCAGGTGCCCCATCACTTTTAAAATATGTGCATATTAAATATATATAAAGATATATTTATATATATGTATTAAATATATATAATACATGTATTTGTGTGTGTACAGTCACAATATTAATCAAAAGAAATACTCATGTATTTAAATCAGCCAGCAGCCTAGCAGAACAAATCATGTATATGAGTGTGGATTTCAAACATGGGCAAAAGAACAACCTTTGTTCCCAGCATAAAAGAAACTATGCCTGGCTGGAACACTGCCATTCCACAGAGGGATCTACTGATAACTTGTGGCTCAAAATGACGCTATCATCAGATTCCTTCCTTTGGTAGTACTGCACACACTTTGATGTTAAGATAACATGTACACTTCATATGCAAGATATAATGGAAGCAGAAATTGTTCCCTTGATTTAACCAGTAGTCATTTATGAATGTTGAGCAGTGCAAAATTGCAGTTATTTGTGGATCCTCATTAATAACACCTCGCACTGTTTTTGCAGAGGCAAATGCACTTTGACATTCAATATTTTTCCTTCACCATTATTTGAATTCCCTGTGAACAGAAATAGAAAATAGGTAATTGTACCCATCGTTCAAACAGCAATACAGTTTATTTTGGAATTGTGGTGAGAGCCAATGGGTCCTTTGTCTGCTTCAGTATCCTAACAAATAAAAATTGCTACTTTTCCCACCATGAAAAATGCGAGAATGGCATTACTTTTGTAAGGAGATTATGCAAAACATAGTTCAATGGCTAAAAATCCCTTAAGTGTTTCTGACCCTATCAGTGAGATTTAGTTGCTCTAACTGGAAAATAAAATCTCTAAAATATAAGACACAAGGACAGATAACACTGGAAACCTATAATCACAATAGCAGTTTAGAAGGAAAGATGTAGCACTTCACCAAGTAACTGCTCAGTAAAACTGAAGGACTATAGACAAGACTTGAAAGAAGGTAAACTATCTCAGGAGCCCCTTTGCCCCACACTCTTCTGCTCCGTCAGTCCTCCACCCCCTAATTTTGGATTCCACCCCTGTCTGTCCAATGTCCTCACAATGGATCTCATCAAATGTCTCTTTCTGAACACATCATTTCTCCAAGTCTTTGCCTACCTGTCTTCTTTGTGAAGACATACCTGCCCTAAGTTCTGTTCTCACAGAACATATCAGTGATACTTAGTCTTGAACATCTTTTACCTTTGCACCCTATTGAAGAATCAGTGTTCCACTGTGATTAAGATGAAAGTTTCCCATATTCTGAGAAAGAGATTTCTGAATTTCATCTATCTATCTATCTATCTATCTATCTATCTATGTAGCCATTCTTTTACGGCTTTATTTTTTTTATATGAAATCTGTTGTCAAATTGGTTTCCATACAACACCCAGTGCTCCTCCCAACAGGTACCCTCCTCAATGCCCATCACCCACTTTCCCCCCCTCCCACCCCCCATCAACCCTCAGTTTATTCTCAGTTTTTAAGAATCTCTTATGGTTTGGTTCCTTCCCTTTCTTTTTTTCCCCCCTTCCCCTCCCCCATGGTCTTCTGTTAAGTTTCTCAGGATCCACATAAGAGTGAAAACATATGGTATCTGTCTTTCTCTGTATGACTTATTTCACTTAGCATAACATTCTCCAATTCCACCCACATTGCTACAAAAAGCCATATTTCATTCTTTCTCATTGCCAAGTAGTACTCCATTGTGTACATAAACCACAACTTCTTTATCCATTCATCAGTTGATGGACATTTAGGCTCTTTCCATAATTTGGCTATTGTTGAAAGTGTTGCTATAAACATTGGGGTAGAAGTGCCCCTATGCATCAGCACTGCTATATCCCTTGGGTAAATTCCTAGCAGTGCTATTACTGGCACATAGGGTAGATCTATTTTTTATTTGTTTAGGAACCTCCACATTGTTTTCCAAAGTGGCTGCACCAGTTTGCATTCCCACCAACAGTGGTTGGTTCCCGTTTCTCCACATCCTCTCCAGCATCTATAGTCTCCTGATTTGTTCATTTTAGACACTCTGACTGGTGTGAGGTGACATCTCTGTGTGGTTTTGATGAGGAGTGACGTTGAGCATCTTTTCATGTGCCTGTTGCCCATCTGGATGTCTTCTTTAGAGAAGTGTCTATTCATGTCTTCTGCCCGTTTCTTCATATTAAGGCTTTAATAGTCATTCTGAAACTACATGAAACTATAGTCTTGAGAGAACTGTGTTTTATTCCTCTTTGAACAGTGCTGAGTACCAGCACATGGTAATTACTCAATAAATGTTGGTTGAACTTACTGAATTACCTCCAAATTTGTCCAAAATTGCCTAGCATTGATAGAGAAACATTGCTCTCAATAATGGCTAATAAATCCAGGAGAGCAAAATATTTAAAGTTTTCTAGATGGCATGGAAGAGTCACTAATGACCAAAATACCAAAGAATAAATCTCCACCCTATTCCCGGAAAAGCACACTACATAGTTACCCTCCACAAGGAAAACCCAACATCATATCACAGCTTGCAATGCTTCAATATCTGTTCATATGGCACTAATTTTGAGGGCTTATATTTGAAAACGTTACTTGTTTTCTTTGTCCAGTAGCTCAACACATACACCGTCCAAGAGCATGCGAGTAGCAGGCTGTGATATCAGTCACCCTGAGAGATGCCTCCTTACAGAGGAGCTCACCCCTCTGTTGCCAAAATTAATTATTTTATACTCCACACAACCTATATTCTAAGTCAGACACCACACACACAGAGAGTCTGTATTTGAAAACAGAACCGATATATATAAAAATCCTATATATGTAATAGAATATATATAAAATTCTTGTTATATATATTTGATACATATAATTATAAATTGATGTAATTTAGTCTAAAAATTACCTTCACAGGGGCTCCTGGGTGGCGCAGTCGGTTAAGCGTCCGACTTCAGCCAGGTCACGATCTCACGGTCCGGGAGTTCGAGCCCCGCGTCGGGCTCTGGGCTGATGGCTCAGAGCCTGGAGCCTGTTTCCGATTCTGTGTCTCCCTCTCTCTCTGCCCCTCCCCTGTTCACGCTCTGTCTCTCTCTGTCCCAAAAATAAATAAACGTTGAAAAAAAAATTAAAAAAAAAAAAATTACCTTCACAGAAGCATCCAGAATAATGTTTGAACAAATATCCGGGTACTATAGTCTAGCCAAGTTGATAGATACAATTAACCATCACAAATGCCAAACATTTGTGTTCACCTATACTGCATAAAAGATTAAGAAACTTAATTTTGTCCATATAACAAAATATTTCATCATTGATTGATAAGGGGGTCAGCAGAGGGACAATATATGTCTTTGGCTCCATATCTTCATTTTGATGGCAGTACCTTTAAACACAAACACATGGAGCTTGTAGAATTAAGTTGCTGTCATAAAGGCTGTCATACTTTATGATACATACTAGAAAAATCAGCTCTTCTCATAACATTTGTTTCTTAACTAGCCACAATAAAACTTCTTTATTATGGAATCCATAAAACATTTCCACCTCCTAAATTCAGTTCTTAAAGTAGCCATTAAGTGCCTACAATGTACCCATTTGTAATGCTATTAATACCAATTACGATGCCAACTCTAGCCAACAAGAAGAGGGTGAAATGCAATGCAAATGTATCCCGAAGAACGTATATACTGTAATCATCTTGGTGATGGAATTCTCTACTCCATGTACACAGTCAGAAAATATGAAGCTTTGTCTCTCTAGTTTGTAAAACATATTTTCTCTGAAGGTACAAAAATCTAGATTATAAAGAGGTATGAGGTAATTCTCGCTGCTACCAGCCATTTTCCTAGAATGCACCTCTGATGGTGTCAAGTAATGGCTCAAAAGATCTTTGCTGGAGCCCTGCATCAGTGAACTATACCCAATCCAGCCTGTGGCCTGTTTTTGTAGAGCCTGAGAGCTAAAAATGTTTTTTACATTTTTTTAAGGCAAAGATGTAAGCAACAGAGACCGTTTGTGGCCGCAAAGCCTAAAATATTTCATGTCTAGCCTCTTACAGAACAAGTTAACAAGTTTGCCAGCCTCTGGTTTTTAAGATGAAATACAAAACCCATAGCATGACGTTTAAGGCCCTCCGTACTCTAACGGCAAATTGATAGACTAACCACACTTCAAATATTCCCTGCCTGGGCATGTCCTTCCTTTCCTGTCCTGTCATCTAAATTCAGTTGTCCATCAAAAAACAACTCAAGCTCATCTTCTCTATGAGGTTTTATGTAGCTATTCAATTCCATCATACTCTCTCCTTCCTTGCAACTCCACCAGACATCAGTATCTGCTTTCCTCACTGATGTTCATTCATGCTTCTTTTTATGTACATATTTTTATCTTATCTTGTCTTCCCAAACAGACTGTAAGATCCTGACATGGTTCCCTTCTAACAATGTCATCAGGTGTTAGTATCAGTGTTGCAAGTTTTAAGGATTTTGTAGGTCCTGCAAGTCTGATTTCTTATTAGTAATTAATCACCATCATTCATGAGCAATTACTATTGCCAAGTATTGCCAACCTGAACATACTTTTTTTCCTTCATTTAATCCCCACAAAATTTTAGATGATAAGTATAATTATCTTATTTTTACATATAAAATTGATCATATTAATCTTTGTATTAGGTACATGCTAGACATGAGCAGTAGATGAAATACCTTGAGGCAGAGTCTCAAGCTTTTCAAGGGGAATGATAGAAACAAAAGCTGGAGACAGGAACCGCAATAAATAAGCTACACACTAAAACCCAGGGGGCACAACATCGTTCTGACTGCCTTTATTTGAGAGTGGATCCCCACGTAATCTCGTGCTGAAGCCTGTTGCATCCACAGGACTCCTGAAAAAGAATGCTATGGGCACCGGTGACAGTCACAGCAAAGTTTATTGCAATGAGAGGCAAGGCCAACCGATCAGGACAGACACTCTTGATCAGAGTGTGGCCTCCAACAGCCAGGGTACAGAGTTTTTATAGCCGACCACATCGTCTTATCATCACCTGGGAACAGAACAAAGAAATAGTTCCCAGATGGGGGTGGAAACAGTTCAGACCTTCTGCGGTTAAGCCACAACCAGTTGACCTCCTTGACCCTGCCTCCAGCACCACTTTTTCAAAGTTCTCAACATGCCCTTGCCCCAATCCAATCAAACACTAATCCAGTTGATTTTCCTTGAACTTTTGTTCCCTTGATTGATAGGACAAGGCTGTTATCTCTTAACCTACAGTGTCAAAACAAAGCTGTTATTTCTCAAAGCTACAGGTTAGCCCTACAATTTAACCCTTACAAGCCAAGGACTGAGACTTCCATTCACACAACAGACTCTCTCATGCCTAACATTTACAGGTAAGATTTAGACAGGTTACCCATTTTACACTTTCATTCAATCAGTAGATATTTATTGAGCTTTTATTATGTGCCAGGCAGTGAACAGACCTAGTTCCTTCCTTAATCTAGTGACAGACTTTAGGCACAAATTTAGCTCAGATTTTAACCACTGTGCTGTATTATTTGATGATTTTTTTGTCTAAAGTGATGTAGCTATGATGAAAATCGCTGCTCTAGTGCTATAAGATGAAAAGAAAATAAGAGAGTATACAGTGTGCAAGACAGCACCAGAGCCAGAATGGAGAGTGAAAGATGGATTGAGAAAGAAGAGAGAGCTCATTCCCCCAGTTTTTACAGTAAAAATGTTTATACAGATAGAGGAAAGGGAGTGGGGAAACTTCATGAAGATATGGTTGGTAGTTATCATTTTCCTCCTTCTACAATAGGAAAAGATAGGATAAAATAGGCAGAGAGGGAAGGATTGGGACCTGAGGTCCCTGGGTGGGGAAAAACACATACTTTGGAACAATGCTGGGAGTGTCTGACCACAGCAAACCCCCCAGGCTTAAGGTTCCCCTTAAAAATGTAACAGACCCAACATACCCCCCCTTCTCAGGTTTCCCTCAGGAATTTGAGGAAAGACCTAGGTATGACCAAAGACCACACCTCTTAAAATGGAAACAAGCCAATGAGGAATGGACAACCCAACACCTAGAGTTATCCTGCCAACAAGGGTAGAACCTGAGAAAAAACAGGGAGAAGGGAAGGGAAGGGAGAGGGCTGACCAGAACCTTATAAAACAAGGGCCCTTGCCTATAGTCCTCTGTCATTCACTCTCCAATGTCCCCTCTCTATGAAGAGAGCTTTCCTACTATTTTTCCGTTCTAATCTTATATTCAAATAAACTTGCCCTCTGCTCATTTTGTGCCCACCTCTTCTTCATTCTTCAAAGTGGCAAGACAATGAATCCTGGGTATTGTGGTAAAAAATCCTGTAACACTTCAGTCAATCAAAAAGGAAGCCATTCATGAGTTCCAGGTTCTGTAAAGAAGATAAATTTAATAGATGTCCTTCATGACATTGCATTTCAATGGTTTCTTAGATCCAATACCAAAAGTACAGGAAACAAAAGTAAAAATAGATACATTGGACTACATAAAAATTTAAACTTCCATGCATCAAAAGGCACAATCAACAGAGTGAAAAGAATGGGAGAAAATATTTGCAAGTCATGTATCTGATAAAATGTTAATATCCAGAATATATAAAGAGCTCCTACAACTCAACAACAGAAAGCAACTCAATTAAAAAATGGGCAAGGAACTAAAACAGACATTTCTCCAGAAAAGATATACAAATACCCACCAACCACATGAATAGTCGCTCAACATTATTGATCATTGAATAAATGCAAATCAAAATCACAATGAGATACCACTCATTGATGTCTACTATCAAAACAAATAAACCCCCAAACACACACACACACACACACACACACACACACACACATCACAAATGTTGGCAAGGATATGGAGAAATTGGAGCCCTTGTGCACTTTTGGTGGGAATATAAAATGGTGCAGCCACTATTAAACAGTACGGTATTTCCTCAAAAAATTAAAAATAGAATTGCCATGTGATCCAGCAATTCCACTTCTGGAAGAAGAGTTGAAAGCAGGGTCTCAAAGATCTACTTGCAAACAATGTTCATACCAGCATTATTCCTAACAGCCAAAAGATTGAAGCAACCAAAGTGTCCACCAACAGATTAATGGGTAAACATAAAGTGGTATATACATACAATGGAACACTACTCAACCTGCAGAAAGAAGGAAATGTTGACTTTTGCTACAACATTGATGAATCTGGAAGACATTCTGCTAAGTGAAATAATCTAGTCACAAAGAAACAAATACTATATGATCCCACTTATGTATGATATCTAGAGTTGTCAAATTCATAGAGAAAGTGGAATGGTGCTTGCCAGGGGCTGGAAAGAGCAGGGAGTGGAGAGTTTATTGGGTATAGAGTCTTCATTTTGCAAGATGACAAGGGGTCTGGAGATGGATTTCCCAACAATGTGAACATACTTAGCATTGCTGAGTTGTACACCTAAAAATGGTTAATATGACTAAACATTTTTAATGGTTGAGTAAATGCTATGTACATTTTACCACAATTTAAATGATTTTTAATAAAATAAATAATTTTAATAGAGGTCTTCGACTCCTGTGCCGAAGGACGGTTCACCACATTAATAAGACTTAAAGTGATTATGTGAGACTACAAAATCACGATTATATCCTAAACCCAAGATCCCTGAAATGGGCCATGAGCCTAAACACCTGAAAGATGTTAGAATCTGCTTGTTTTTTACACCTGCAGAAATTCTGAAATGTTAATGTATTCTCCAAGAAAGTTTAAAAAAAAATTGCATATTTACAAGGAAGTCTTCAATACCTTCTCTGGAAAACAGTGACTTCACTCTTTCATGAGGGGTAAACCTTAAACTATCTTCTGATTTTTTAATTCATGTCATTTTTTTACCTCCCACCTTTTCAGATATAATAGAAAAGATAGTAGAAATCTCAAAATTTTTTAAGTTTATTTATTTATGGGGGGGGAGGGGCAGAGAGAGCAGGAGAGAGAGAATCCCAAGGAGGCTCCGTGCTGATAGTACAGAGCCAGATGTGGGGCTTAATCCCATGAGATCATGACCTAAGCTGAAAACCGGTCGGACACTTAACAGACTGAGCCACTCAGGCACCCCAAAACCCAAATTGTTGTTGTTATTCGAGAAATTAACTTGGTGCACTGATTGTAAGTAAACAGTGAACGCGCCTATCAATTTCCTCTCACGTGACTTGGAAACTGTGACAGGAGGTGCCACTGAGCTTCATTAGGTGTTTCAAATAATTTCCCATTATAAATTGATCAAATTCTCACATCACAAAATAATCAAATCGCCAAAATTTTTAAATGCCTGTTCTGCGAAAAATACAAGGGTTTATTAAGTTTTAGTAAGGACTTCTATCCTAAAGATACTTTTAGCAAAGTTGAAGAGATAGTGATAGACATGAAAAGTTAAATAGCAACATGGGACTGAAAATGTCAAGAAAATTAGGAAAGCAAGGTCTTAGAGGGAAATGTATGTTGCATGGTAAATACAGAGATTACAAATAAAGGCCTCTGAGAGTTTCAGAAAGATGTGTAGGGAAGGATGTAGGGTCCGAACAGCACTTCTCAGCTGGGGGCAGTTGGGCCCTCGGGAGATGATGAGCAAGGCCTGGAAATTTTTTGGGCCGCCAAACTGGTGTCTAGTGGATAGACACCAGGGATGCTGCTGAACATCCCTCCACCCACCCAAAATAATAATAATAATAATAATAATAATAATAATAATAATCTGGCCCAAAATGTCAGGAGTGCCAAGGTTGAGAAACTCTGGACTAAAGCTAAGCCATTTCATAAAAAGAATTTCACTAAAGCGCAGAAAGGTGGAGGAGAAGAGATACGGCAGAGTGAAGCAAAGAGTCACAGATACAAAGGACTTCGGGCTGAAGCATTAAAGGGTGCTAAGTGGATCGGTTTAACTTGAGTGACAGGCATTAAACAGGAGTGGCCAGTCTTTAAGTACAGACTAAAAAGAACATGAGGCATTATTACCAGATATAAGAGTTTGAACAATTATTTGCCTCCTGTGAGCCAGATTTTCCTTATCTAGAAAATGAAAATCATATTTACCTCTTATATTTGTGGTCAAGGTCAAACCAGATAACTTTAAGTGCCTCCCATCTTGGCAGGACAACAGGAGACAATCAATAGGAGACAGGGAAAAAAGCCATTCCTTCAATTCTCTAGGCCCTGAGGATTACCGAGGTTCAATTTTCAATTACTGATTGAAATTACTGATTTTCCATCATTACTGCCATCAACCAAAGGCTTATTAATTAAGCTTTTATTATCTGCTTCCATCCTTTCCTTCATTTATTCAATAATTACTTCTTCAGTTATCCTTCCTTTGAGGCAATGTTCTCTTCCCTTAAGAGAGCTTTCATGCTCTTAGAGAAAAGCAGATTTATTAATAAAAAAGTATGAAGGAGTCTTGCAAATCCTCTTAATGAATAAGGCACAGATGACTCCAAACTTCTAACTTGTCTCCTGAACAACGATCATAAGGAACCCTAAATCTAGACACTGTCATCTACTGTGGTAACACTTGGAATTCACCCTGACTTCTAATATTATATATCAAACAGTTCTCTCTTAATATGATCAAATTCTCCTTGTTCAAGTTGGAAACACTTTGCTGTATCACCATCTTTGTTCTTAAACCTTGCCTACATACACACCGCCTTTGTTGAAATTCTTGCCTGGTGCAGTGGTATAGGGATTGCTTCTGCTTGATTAGGCAAACAGAAGATACTTTATAAATAGCCTTGGCTGGGACTGGTGTCCATGCTGGGTGCTGAGATTGTGGTAAATGAACATTGGCCATCACTTCTAGTATAGGGTGCAGTCTTGCATATGGAAAGATAGGATGGCAGAGTGAACTCAAGATGTCATCAGCTCTGGTTCATGGTTGTCTAAAACAGTGCTGTGAGGTCTCACAGTGGAAAATATCCATAGTTTGCCAAAACCAGTAGGAAAGGATGTCATTTGGAATACTTGAGGCATGAGGTGTAGGTGCTTATCAGGTAGAAAAATTAGAGGAGAGTATTCCAGGCAAAAACAACATCTTGAAGATAAAAAGGTTTGCAGGAGGAATGCTGGTTCCATGGCTGTGGAACCCCACAGGTGGTTCTCCTTGGCTAAATCATGGGGCATGAAAAGGGGAGCTGCAGGAGAGGCAACCTGATTACAAAAGGCCGTGTAGGCCATCCCGATGATTTTGGCTTTTACAGGAAGTTAGGTGGAGTTATTTTAAACATTTTTAAAAGAAGGTAAAAACATCACCATGTTTGTGTCTCTAGATAGATACTCTGGCTGCACTGTGCAAGATGTGTTAGAAAAGGCAAAGCCGAGAAATAAATACTGCAGATACCAATATAGAAAGTTCTTGACTTCCGTACTTAATCTTGGGAGCACTGTACTGAAACAAATAGATTATAAGAATAGATTTCCCCCTGCAACACCCCAAAAACAAATAACTCAACTTCAAATTTGACAGAAGACATGACCAGACATTTCTCCCAAGAAGACACTCAGATGGGCAACACATAAAAAGATGCTCATCATCACTTATCATCAGGGAAATGCAAATAAAAACTACAATGTAATATCACCTCATATCTGTCGAATTGGCTAAAATCAACAAGATAAAAAACAGCAGATGTTGGTGAGGATGTGCAGAAAAAGGCACCCTCTTACACTGTTGATGGGAATGCAAAGTGGTGCAGCCACTCTGGAAAACAGTATGGAGGTTCCTAAAAAAATTTAGAAATAGAACTATCCTATGATCCAGTAATCGCACTACTGGGTATTCACCGAAATACAAAAATTCAAAGGAATATATGCACCTCTTTGTTTATAGTAGCATTATTGACAATAGCAAGATATGGAAGCAGCCCAAGTGTCCACTGATTGGTGAATGGATAAAGAAAGAGTGGCATATATATATTTATAATGGAATACTTTTCAGCCATTAAAAAGAATGAAATCTTGCATATCTGCCATTTGCAAGGACATGGAAAGATGTTTCTTCTGACTGAAACAAGTCAGTCAGAAAAAGACAAATACCATAGGATTTCACTCATTCATGGAATTTAAGAAAAAAAACAAATAAGCAAAGAGAAAAGAGAGAGAGAAACCAAAACCTAGACTCTTAAATACAGAGAACATGCTGATGGTTACCAGAGGTAGGGGAATGGGTTAAATGGGTGGTGGGCATTAAGGAGTCACTTGTGATGAGCACCAGGTGTTGTATAGAAATGTTGAATCACTATACTGTACACCTGAAACTAATATTATACTGTATGTTAACTAACTGGAATTAAAATAACTCAAAAGTGGGGCACCTGAGTGGCTCAGTCAGTTGAGCATCCAGCTCTTGATTTCCGCTCAGGTCATGATTCCATGGTCGTGAGATTGAGCCCCCACGTCGGTCTCCGCCTGGTTGATTCTCTCTCCCTCTCCTTCTGCCCCTCCCTCACTCGCTTGCTCTATCTCTCCAAACCAAAATAAAATAACAAAATAACAAAATTAATTAATACAAATTATTTGCATTAATTATTAGAAAGATGAGAAAACAAAGAACAGGCTCCCCTGTACATTCCCTAATCTGTACATTTTTTTTTTTAAGAAATTAGCTCACATGATTAAAGACGCTGGCAATTTCAAGATCCAGAGTGGGCCAGCAGGCTGTAGACCCTAAGAAGAGACAATGCTACAATTCAACTCCAAAAGCCTTCAGACCAAATGACTTCCAAGTCCCTTTCTTTACTCCAGCTCTTTCTCATGATTTCTGAACTCTCCACTAGATATGTCCACTTGGGTGGCCCAAAGCATCAGTAACTTAATATTCTCCAAACTTAATCCATGTCTCCTTCCCCAAACCTGCCATTCCTCCATTATCTCCAATATTACATAAAGGCCTTCCTTCTTTCCAAAGGTCTAAGCTAGAAACCTAGGTGTCTTTTTAGCTTCCTCTGTCTCCCAATTACCATAACAAAGCATGCACCTGCAGCATGAATTTCTGGCCTTCTAAGCATCTCTTCTATACACCCCTTTCTTCTCTATCTCAGCTGCTTCAAACATAGTCATCTCTTGTCTAGAACACTGCAGTGGGTTCCTGATCAATCTGATCAGTGATCAATCTGCTTCTTATTTTACCTTATCTCTCTGCACCCAATCTGCTTTTTCATATTCTCTCTCCAACATGCCCATTTCAAATGCATCCACTATGTCAATATTTCAAAAAAATTCCATGTCATAGTACTTATATTCTTGGAAAATATTCCCTATGACCTACAAAAACAAATCTGCACAATTTTCAATGTAAGCAAATCCTTCCATGGCCTGGCTTCTGCCTAAATCTCCAACAATACTTCTCACCTTTGAACCTCAGGATCCTTATATCCAGACAGGGTCCCCCCACCCTGAATTTCCCTGGCGAGTTCACTTCCATTATAAAGTCCTTACTTTGCACAGAACATCTCATGTCACAACTTCTTTGTGACTAGTGGAGTGCTGTCACTATTCTCTTCTCCATTCAAGTATTACTTTCCTGTAGTACCTACTGTATGCCAGGGACTATGCTCAATGCCAACAATACAAAGATGAATAAGACAGTGTATTGCACATGGCAAACATCTAACAAAGTATGAGAAACTAAAATAAATAGGCGCAGAAAACGATTACAAAGTACAGTGGAACACATAGGAGGGGAATATGGCTGGTTCTTCCTGTGAAGAATCATGAAATCTGGAAAGGTTATCTAAGAGAGATGACACTAGAGTTCATGTTCACCAGATAAAGAGGAATGGAAGAATAATTACATCCAAAAAAGCAGTGTGAGCACAGACCACAGGAGAGCACGGTATGCAAAAGGAAGTTGCAATGTGCCCACTTGACTGGTATACAGAAGTTCACAGGCAGAGGTGACAAAGGATGAGGTGAACAGAAAGAGGTGGGGATGGGTAGCAAATAATAAGGCTGGAAAAGATGGTCAAGGACAAAATCATAAAAGTATTTGTATGCAAATTTCCTATCGCTAACACAGTGGGAAATGTGAATGCAACTGTGTTTACAAGAAGGATAGGATATGAAGGACAAGCCAGGAGATCAGGAACAGCCAGTACCAATCATTGCCGGGGCCCGACAAGTACACAAACACGTAAATTGGACAACAGCAGAAATGGTGAAGAGGAAAAACAGATAAGCGGGTTATTAAAGAAGCACACACAAAAGAACTCAATGTAGACTGCATGTGGTTTGGGGTGAAGAAGAGGGAGGAGTCCATATTGATTCCTGTTTTTCTGGCTACGGTGATTTGATGAATGTTACTGTAACAATCCAACCCTTTTTTCAGAAAGGAACAGTTTTATCACTTACAAATGGAATTGTTTATTTTTTCTAAATTAAATGACTTTCATAAGAACATGTTATTTTTTGACTACCAAATGCAAACCTAATCATTTTAAAACAAAATCGTCTTAGTTAATATTCATCGGTTATTATCCTACAATTTTTTTTACAAATTTTTCTTCTTGCTGCTAGCAAATACCAGAGGCATATCGTTTTTTTGTATTCATCCGTGAGTCCCCAAGGATTGGATTACTATATTCTATTTTTTTTGTTGTTTTCAAATTAAGTGGAATCTACTTTCACTTTAAAGAGAAATATGAATTTTTATGATTTTAATGTTTTATTGAAGTATAATTGACATGCAGTTTCCTATTAGTTTCAGGTGTACATCTTTGTGATTCGATATTTTTATACATGAGGAAATGATCCCCATGGTAAGTCTAGTTACCATCTGTCACCATACAAGGTTATTATAATACTATTGACTATATTCCCAATGCTGTAGATTATAGCCCCATGACTTATTTATTTTATAACTTAATAGCAGCTTGCATTTACTAAGCAACCCACCAACAAGAAAATCAGTGATTTTGATGGTCACAAGAAAAAGCCACACGCTAGTCCTTTTTACAGCGTGGGTTTAATTGCAGCCCAAGTTGTACTTTTTCCTTTCCTCAGCTAACAATGCCAAAAACATATGTGGTGAGTTAACAGCCAAAGTAATTGAAATGTGGGATTCTTGGCTGCCGATAGGGCAACACCAAACCTCGGGAGCTAACAAGAGGTGTCGATGATTCATTAACAAAACATAACATTGTGAGATGGGTAGCTAGGCATCCAGTAAGAGCCAATTACTATGACTAGTTCCCAGAGTTTGCCTTTGGCTGGAAAGAACTGCCAGTTAGCAGTATCACCATTGGCTGCCACTCTGCATGAAAGCCAATGCTTGCAAAACAGCATGTATGGGCTGTTTTACATAGAGGTGGAAGAGGCCAATAAAGTTCCTCTACTTGTCTTCACGGTATCAGTCTGGAGGGAAATTAGGCAGAAATCTCCAATTCAGAAAGTTATACAGTACTCCATATTAATGACAGACATCTTATGTTTGAATGGTGGGAGAGTTGAAAGAATTTCCACACACATGCGATGAGCACAAGTTGTATATTCGGAACTCCTAAGAACGTGTTAAAGATGACAAGGAAGCTGATGCCTAGAATAGCTTGCCCAGAACCTAACTTCCTAATTCCAGTGCCTGTTTAGTAACCTGAATTAGCGTTTCTATACAAACACTCTAAATTTTGTCAGCACTGGAGCTTGTTGTTTATTAACACATCCCCAGTTTAATAGCTTCTGACATAAAAGGGAGCTGCCCTTCAATCACTTCTATTCCCACAAAAAAACAATATTTATAAACTGTTAACATTCCATGTCATGTGTTTAAAAGAAAATCCCAATCTAGTTGCTGTCCTTCACCACTCCAGAAGGTAAAGAGGAATACGCCCAGATTGTTGTATTTCATGCCACGTCTGCTGCCTCTCAGCACAAAGCAAAGAGAGAAAGTTGGCGATTATTTAGTGTGGCCAGACAGACAAATCACGCAAATCAGACTACATAACATCCTGCCTATTACTCGGTAGTTCAAATATTTGGATTTCCTTCATACATCTTATGAATTTTCTAGATTTGTGTAAGTTTCTTCCCTTTAACTTATGATCCCTAACCTTTACCTATTATAGATATTTTCCATTGAAACTATCTTCAGTCATTGTTTACACATATATTGTTGTTTATACGTACATACATTAAACACACTGAGTGCCCACTGTCTTTCAGACTCTGAATACTACTTGCAATAAAGCCAAGTGATATTTTGAGATCATCGTTAAGGCACAAGGTTAAGTTTAAAGTGGTTACCAAGGAACACAAATATGCAAGTAATTTAATTGCGTACTAATGTTATTTTAATCCACTGAAAGATGGCATGCCCAAATATGACTCATGTTCTGTTAATAGAAGATAAGAATATCCCTGAAAGTGATGTGTCTGCCACAAACTGTCTCCGTGAATGAACATTAAAACTGAATGAAACTCTTGGGGAAAACATCTAAATGAAAAGTGAGAAGTCTAGTCAACCATCTGGAACTTTCATACAGGATGCCAAACATCCAGCTACTTGTTAAAATCTGGATGAGTGTTAGCTGCCATTTACTTATAGCTTGAGTGCTCTACTTCAACATTCAGACGGTTCTAGTAAATGTTGATTTCTAGGCTGTTATGTACCCCTAACAGAGCAGCTCATCAATAATATTAGGATTCTAGTTTTAGTGTTGATATTTTGAATAAAAGCATATGATTAGTAAGTTCTGTGGTAATACAATAGGCAAGAGCCAATCCACTTGTAAAAATACCACTCTAGCTAAAATTGCTATGACCAATCTAAAGACTGGATTTAACTTTTATGGAAATAAAGTGTAGACTGTCCTTCTTATCTTTTTTTCTAAGACAGAAAAGAAAGTTTAACATGCATGTTTACTACTAATACATGATATCCTTGATTGAACAGAGTTCTGTCATTAAGACAACTACCCCTTTCTTAGCTCTCTCATTAAAAACGAAAACAAAAAACAGTTTGAGTGAATCATTCAACAAATGTAGACACAATGTTTAGTTTATAAAGTTCTTCAAAAATCACAAGGCACCCTTATTTCCATCCATAAAGTTTCTGACACATCGTCTAATCAATATTTGCTATTTATTACCATATTTTTCTCTAGTGCCAGGTACGCTTAAGACTCACAAGCAGAGGAGATTGCTGCTAAACTTCTTTCTCAAATAGATGTATTCTATGCTTTGAATGTATTTCTTGGATTGCTTAAGCAAGCTATTCTTTCTAATTAACTGTTACTGTATTTTTCAAATGCACGTAATAGAGTTTCAAAATTATATAATAAAAAATAGTGTTATATGCTTTCAAAGTTAGCATCACCTGCTGTCTTAAAACAAGTGCATGACTATCATACATTTGCATAAGCATGCATGCAACGCATAAGTATATATATATATGTGTGTGTGTGTGTGTGTGTGTGTGTGTGGTTTATGAACAACAGAAATTTCTCAAAATTTCGAAGGCTGGACGTCTGAGATCAGGGTACCACATGGTTGAATGAATCCTCTTCCAAGTTATAGACACTCTACTCCTCCTCACAGCCTCACATGGCAGAGAGTAGAGAGGGAAAGCAAGCTCTCTCATGACTCTTATAAAGTCATTAAGTCCATTCATGAGGGCTTCATCCTCATAATCTCGTCTAATCCTAATTACCTTCCAAAGGCTCCACCTCCTGATATGATCACATTGAGGGGTGAGGTGTCAGCATGTGAACTTTGGGAGCACACAACGCTCAGTTCGTGACAATATATATGCAACATTTTAGTCAAGTTGAAAATCAGTATGATGCTTTTCAATATTATATACGCATACTTGTAATACCACTACTTTTAGACCCACATTGTCTAATCTAGCAACCACTAGCAGCAGTTGGGGTACCGAACACATGAAATGTGGCTACTGCAACTGAATAACTGATTTTTTAATTGAATTAAACTTCCATTCAAATTTCGAAACCGAGGCATCATACGTTATTTGGTAAGCAGAATATTATTGCTCTGTAGAACTATATTTTACTTTAAACATTGCATTATATGAGCTATTATTATTTACTGTGCTTTGTGGGGTGGTACCCAGGCATCCTTTCTAATATACTCCATAGACACAAAAACAATCTAATTAGTACCAACAGATGGATTCAGTTGGAATATTTTGTCTATACAGCAATTGCGACATTGTAATGTGTTTCTTTGAATATTTCCTAAGTCCACATAAGTTGCAGTGATACCTATCTAAACTGCAATTGGTAATTAGGTAGAATGTTCCATATTATTTTAATATAATTAGTAAAATATTTTTTCTAATGAAAAATAAGGATTAAAAAAATTTTTAACTTAAAACAAAGGTACACTATTGATACAAAATCAACTTAAGATACAGAAGCTTATGTTAGATCAGTAAAGAAAAAGAGTCTGGTTGAAAGTGTGCTGTAATTTCATGAGGAAAACCTGTTACAATTTCCTACAGTAGACCAAACTAAAAAAGCTCTTGCTTATGGTGTAAAACTGTCTTTAAAGGTAGTAAAATGCTCAGTGTAGAGACAATTTTCAGTAATTACATAATGAATGTGATAAGAATTTTGCCTCAAGAGTTGAAACAATTTGACAAAATTAGTCAGCTAAAATCAGAATAAAATGTCAAAAAACTTTCTAATGATTTGTTAACAAGATCTAAGCTTGTAATTATGGACAACCATAAAACAACAGATTCCCAAAAAGTAAAACTGTTTTTAAATTGAGAGACAGTAAGAGAAATTATAATTTCACACTGCATATAAGCAAGTTAAATTTGAAGCTTCAAGGAAAAGAAAAGTTTATCTGTGGCCTAAGTAGAGAGATGTAAGAATTTATGTTAAAACTGACACCTTTCATAAAGCAGAGCAATAATAATTTTACACATGTTTCTAACATGAATAGATATGCAGAAGATTAATTACAAGTGACAGCGTTACCTAAACGGGCTACAAACACTCCCAGGAAAATCTCAAGCATGCTTTGTTGATACTGATAAAACTAGAGTTGCAACATCTCTTTGAATAAGCTATAATTAATACTGACATTAATAAATTGGCATAAGAGAATAAACTTAACCAACGTATGTATAGTTTTGAAACTGAAATGCTTTCTCTTCAAAGATTCAAAGTCAAATTATTTCTTTTAAAAGAGATGAACCAGCTTGGTCCACACAGATGAAAATATTAAAGAGAAATATTGTCTTAATGCTCAGTTGAGTTATTAGAAAAGTTTTAAATATGTTTGGGACAAGTTAGATATATGAGCCGATTTTTCAACTGCAAAACTTATGAAATCTAAATACAGATCAAGTATTTTTTATGAAAATTTGGCAGCCAAATTGAGATGTGCTATAATCTTAAAATGTGCACGAGATTTTGGAGGCCTAATAAAAAAAGAAAGAGAGAGAGAGTGAGAGAGAGAGAGAAAGAAGAAAGAAAGAAATGTTTCCTTAATGTTATATTGATTACTTGTTGAAATGATAAAATATTGGATATATTGGGTTAAAGAAAATTATTATTAACATTAGTTTCTGGTAGGTTGTTTTACTTTTTTAATGCAGCTCTTAGAAAATGTAAAATTATATATGTGGCAAATATATATATATATATTACACAACAAATTCAAAAATTCAAAGACAAACTAAAATGACATATGTGGTTTTAATTACATTTCTATTGGATAGTGCTTCCTTAAACAAATGAATACACTGCTTTCTAAAAATATATAAAATATATTTTGCATTTGTTTTTGTTAACTAAATTTACTATTTATCCTAATCATAACTTGAAAATGCAAGTGGACAAGTCTCTTTATTAGCTACACTGATGATGTAAAGAAACTTTTTAATAAATTACCATTTTCAGGGATCATATAGTTTATTCTGATTTGAACTTATTTAATTCAAAGTATAAAGGCGTAGCAGGATTCTCACACAGAGAGTCATGACACCAAGGCTTTTCTTTCCAGGAAGCAACTCTATTCATGTCGGCACGGGCTCAGAGGGTTTGTACCTGAAAAACTGAGCCCCGAACGCCACCTGGTGTAACCTTTTATGCATTTTCTACGTCTTTGTCTCCCACATATGGGTGACATATAAGCTTACAGTCTGATCGGGTGGTCTCACTTACAGGGTCCTCAGGGATGTCACCGTAGGCCCATGGTCAGGTTGCCTTCCCTTATCTTGAGGTCTTTTCTTACCACATTGCTTAGGGAGGGGACTCTACCACAAAGGCTGACTGCAATTTATTATCAGTCTATTTTTTTTAGTCTTGATATAATCAGCAGACCATAATACTTTAGAATTAGAATTAAAATAATATATTGCATTTATTCAGATATAAAATGCATTATTAATAATGTATAGGATTCTATCAAAATGATAAACAAGATAAATAATAAGGAAGAATATAAGTATATTCATTAGTGACCCTAGATTAATCTTTGCAGATAAAATTGTACTTATCTGAAATTAATTTTATAGTTTCATTTTCAAAATGACTACACTCGTTTGCTTCAGATCTCAAGATGTCTTCCATCATTCCAAACATTTGAAAAATAAATGTAAACACTCTTGTGAATGTTTGTTAATAAATAAACCATGTCTTCAGAATACACATAAATTCCAAAGATACTTGTAGAGTGAATGGACTTTCTCAGGAAATAATAAATAGAAAGGCTTCTATCAAATAAGTTTGGAGTCGAATTTTTGTTTGCTTAATTTGGCCAGCATTCAAACTCACAGCTTCATACCTGACCTGATAGAGAAGTAAGCCTCTGGACATAACCATCAGTAATAATGACCTGACTTACAAATCTATTTGTTTGATGGCATTTCCATTATTTCTAATGTCAGGAATTTACATCTGCAATTATTTATATCAAAAATCCATAGAAATTTAACACTGAAAACAAGGATTACTTTATCCAACACTTATTTTACAGATAGGAAAGCTGAGGCCCACAAATGATAAGGAAAGAAGAGCCCAAAACTCTCTTCCTAGAGATCAAATTTTCCCCCAACAAATGCATTGTTTTGTTTCTCCAGATTCTGCTTCCCTTCCTCTGTCAGTTTCCTTGGCCAGCTCAGTTGTTTTGTTTGTTTGGTTTGGTTTTTTGTGGGGTTTTTTGTTTGTTTTGTCGTTGTTGTTGGGGGAGGGGGGGCGGGTAAGGGGTCTGCCCTGACAAGTAATTATAGTTGAGGATAAAAGCTAAGGGACTGTGAGCTAAATATGGAAAACAGAATCTTTCCTCAGTGTAGACAGGCTAACCCGCTGTCCCCAGGACAGCAAAGCATGCTGAGGTTTCTCTGGAGGACTGGCTGAGATGTAGAGCCAGGAGGCACATTTCTCCATAATACTAAAGCCAAATAACAGGCTTTTTCTTGATTTAAATTAATTAATTCTTTTAATTAATTAATTAATTTAATTAATTCTTGATGAATTAAAAGCAAACCATCACTAATGGCACTCAAAATCCATGTGAGATTTTCTTCCTTTGGATATTAGAGGACTTTACTCTTTGCTGCCCAAGGAAATTAAATAACTCTTCAGATTGGAAGACTGACAGCTTGAAGAAAACTGAAATGTACTGTGGAGTATTCCACCCTGGAATTCATGTTATATTATATATCATGAAATATGTTATAGAACTGGATGAAGTTTGACAGACATGATTTGTATTTTACCTTTATTTAAAATAGCAAAGTGTAGGGTACCTGGGTGGCTCAGTCTGTTGAGCACCCAACTCTTGACACTGGCTCAGGTCGTCATCCCAGGGCCATGGGACTGAGCCCCATTTCAGGCTCCGCACTGAGCCTGGAGCCTACTTCAGATTCTCTCTCTCTCTCTCTCTCTCTCTCTCTCTTTCTCAAATAAATAAAAAGAAAAAAAAAGATTTAAATAAATAAAATAAAATATCAAAGTGAAAAGCTATCCGTGGGCATCTATAAATTACAGTAAATAAAAGACAAATTTGTTAAAAATGAATATCAAATCAGACTATTAAGACAGAAGATAACTCTGCAGATGAAAAAAACTGAAGTTTTTTTCAGCAAAAGAATTTTAAGAATTTCTGAGCAAAATTAGCCATGCTCCACTGAGGATTTTTAAGCATTATTGAGAATTTCATGTAAATGCAAAAACATATACATATAAGTGTACATTGATATGTATGTTCTGGTCCATTGCTAATCCCACTTTTTAGACCAACATGTTAAAAGAAAGAGCTCACAGATGCTTTCAAATTTGCAATGATTGCAAGAAAAGTCTCAGATGTGGATTGGGCATTGGCATAAACTTAGCTAGTTGGCATCAGCATTAGTAACAGGTGGCAGAGTAGGCAGTGAAATTGTAAAGGCAGAACTGTTTGCATTTCCTGTGATATCATCTCAATCTTTTTTTAGTAAGCATAATTCTAGTAATTAGGAGCAAGTTTTTTTTTTTATTCAATGGAGGCCCAAAACACAGAGATATTTATTCATTATTGTTAATATTTAAGTTTGTATAGAAGGTTCTAACCTATCACATTAGATATAATAATGGTGAATTTATATATCCTATGACAGTATACAATTCTCATATGTGCACCGTTTTATTTTTCCCCACTGCAAGGTATGAATCTGATATATTTGAAGACTAAAACACAAGATTATATCAATGACTTTCATAAACTAATTGCCCCATTGTTTGCCCTTGGTAAAGTGGTTCACCATTTTCACAATGTCCCATCTACCGAAAAGTTATTAACCAAAGAATATCTGGTGCAAACATTTAGAATATATGTTCTACATGGGGTAAAGTTTTTAGATTTTCTTTGGACAATAATATTTACACTTAGATTATGACTTACAATGTGCTTTATATTTATTGTTTATAGTTTACTTTTGCATTAAAATCAGAAACATAAGTAAAAGTTCTTTAGTATTACATTAGTAAGATTATAAATGCTTATTATTCATAAAAATGTAATTTTTTTTCATTTAAGTCTCATAGGAAAGAAAAATAATTAAGCATTGTGGTCATGAAACAGTAAGAGTTTTAGGTATGAAATATATGCAAACATATCACATAAAGTCTGACTTATAATTCACTTAACCTCTAAGCTTTACCTGAATAAAGGAGAGAATAGTGTCTGTTTCATAAGACTACTGAAAATTAAATGCTTCCCTCTGAGGGCAGCTATGGAAGGATCTGTTCCAGGACTCTCCTTGGCTGGTACATGGCCATCTTCTCCTTGTAACTGTCCACCTTCTTACCTCCATGCATATCTCTGTGTCCAAATTTCCCCCTTTTATAAGGACACTGGTCATATCGGATTAGGTTTCCCCCTAATGACCTCATTTTAACTTGATTGCCTCTGTAAAGACGCTGTCTTCAAATAAGATCACATTCTGAGGTGCTAGGGAATAGGACTTAACATACAAATTTTAGGGAGGGGCACAATGACACAATTCAACCATAACAGGCACCAACTAAAAGTGATTCAACGCTGTTCAAAAAACCCAAGAACCAGAAAATTGATACAAGGCACAATTTATATCCGGCTTCATTCAGCAGGATAACTTGGGTGCTCAGTTAAAGTTGTGTCCACATCAATTAAAACAAATGGATGCCCTACTATACAGTTAACCTGTCTATTGGAGTCACATTAAGTTTTGCCATAACCTATGCTTCCCTTTCTCTAACATTTAATTTTGCATCTTCATTATACTATAGTCTATTCTTCCTGTCTCCATCTCTTTATAAATCATGTTTAATAAGATTTTGAATTTTCCATTTGGGAGAATAAAATAAACTTAAAATGAAATACTAGTATTTATGCCTTTCATGAAGACTTTGGCTCATATCCATGTTATTGGTCTTAGTGACATCCAGTGGCCATGACAGGTCAGTGGCAGGATTTCAGGTCTTTCCAGAAGTACCCTTACTATACACTTCTTCTGGAGAACATAAGAAAAACATACCCTTAGGCCACTGATGATTTTAACATAAGGGTGATAAAATACCCCTGGTTATGTGTCATTCATAAACTGAACTACCTTATATATCAGAAAAACAAAGATTATTACATTTAGTGTTATTTCACTTCACCTCATTAATGAGTTAGTATCTCTTGTTGCTTAAAAATGTTTAATCTACAAAGTGTATTTTAAAGAGATTCTAAAAAGATATGGCTTGTAGTATTGAGTAGTATTTTGTTTTCATGCACCTTTAGGTTAGAGTACTTTTATTTAAATAAAATTATCAAATATACTATTAAAGGTTTGTGCTATTCTGAACAATCAAAATGTTTCTTTCTAGGTACTTATGAACTATTAATTTAAAATATTACATATTTCATTAGACTATAATGAAGAAAGTCTGTGCTGAGACATGATTATTAGGGTCTAACTATGCCCCTGGTGTCAAAGTCAGACTGAAGAATCAGACTGCAGATCTATTTAAAAAAATAGAGTCCACAAAATCTATGGTACAAATTTTTGTGCCTTGAGGCAAGTTAGTTAGTTCTCCAGGCTGAATTTCTGATAATAACAATGCTGATCTGTATTACAGTGTCAAGCTAAGAACTAACTACAAATAGTGATCATCTAGTAGTTTAAAAAGTCAATCATGCAAATTTGCACATGCATAAAACCTCAGGGGAGTAGGAAGTAAGACTTTCTGTCTTTCAAATAATATCAAGGTAATCCATTGGAGGCCCCTTTTGTTATGCAGCACAAGGCTTGGAGGAGTGGCCTGACAGAACCATGGAGTACTCACTAACCACACAGTTTCAGTGAATAGAATTCAGGAATGTGGTATTTATAATTTCACTGGGAAACTGATACACATGTATGAAATCTCTCAAAAGGATTCAGTTAAGTATATTATTAAACGTCTGGCTCCTGAGAGAGGTATAGAAGCTAAGCAGAAGAACAAAGGCAGGAGAACACAGTAATAAGCAGAGGCTTCAGGAAAAAGGAGTATCCATCTCAAAGGAAGAACAGGCATTTGACTAGTGAGAAAAGTATGGAGAAAGGGAGAAATAGGCAGTTTAATTGGGGGCAGGGGTGCACATAAAACACGGAAGTGGAACACCAACGTATGATTTGGTGAGGGTATAAGCCTGACCACCGGTGCAGCTCTTTGTGGGAAGGTTAGAAGAGGACACTTGGCAAACAAGTGGAGGTGACCAGTTGATATGTGCTTTCACCATGGCTGCTGGACCGGATCACCAAGAGAAACAAGGGTCATTCTAGACTTTCAGAATGTAAGAGCATGGTATGAGCAGCATGCCCTGAGATTTCAATGTTTCTGAAACAAAGATGCATTATGTTTCTTGTTACAAGACCATTTGAGAAGTTCATGAAAGCTTAGACAGTAATGTTGGAAAGGAGAAGAAATTTTACAGATTCCAAAGCACTAAGTGAGTCTGGTGATTGGCAACATGGGGAAGGTACAGGTCAGCAATGAGTCAAAAAGCCATCTAAAATATTGATGCTGGGGGCACCTGGGTGGCTCAGTTGGTTAAGCATCCGACTTCAACTCAGGTCATGATCTCACAGTCCGTAAATTCAATCCCTGTGTTGGGCTCTCTGCTGACAGCTCAGAGCCTAGAACCTGCTTTGTATTCTGTGTCTCCTTCCCTCTCTGCTCCTTCACACTCATTCATTCCCTCTCTCTCTCTCTCTCTCTCTCTCTCAAAAATAAACATTAGAAAACTTTTAAAAATAAAATATTGATACTGAAAAATGATGCCTCTGAAAACAAAGGGGAGAGAGGATAAGAAAGTGTTTGTTTTTTTTCAAGAAACAAAGTGTTAATATACTCAAAAAAAAAAAAAAATTCCTATGAGGAGCTAAACATGTTAGATATTAGGACCAAAGGTGAGAATTTCATGATAAAAATCCTGGACAAGATGGTTATATCCTCAAGAAAGTAACAGAAAGTGGAAGCCAAAGATTAAGCTTGGGCTGGGAAGGTGGTAGAGAGATGAAGGAAATGAAAAATGAAACAGTGAATGGCATAGAGAACTAGAAAAGGACAATAATACCTCAGAAGTGAAGAAAATAACATTCCTTAAAAGAATGAATGGTAAATCAATATAATTAGGATCAACACTGATAACATGTATTCAGCTCAGCTGGGACAAGAAGAGAAGGGACAGGTGGAGTTTGCCATTTCCAGCTTCAGAGAGAGGGGCTTCGTGAAGTACATGGGTCCCCATCCAGATTTCCAAATCTTGAGGAGGAAAGACGTTACTGAGGAAATTCATGAGTTGAATTGAGTGAGACCATTCTTTCAAAGAACCTGACTGATAGCAGAAATGGAAAAATATTAGGAAGTCGAAGCAGGATGAAGTAAAACTTTCACTCAATACAGCAAATTGAGACAGTCTTCAAAGAAAAAAGAAAGAAGTCCAAGTTTGGAAAAGGGGAAGGTTAGGAGAAAGCAGGAAAAGTTCAAGGAAAAGGCAGTAAAGAGAAGAGTCAACAAGTTCTTTCACAAGTATGAAGAGCAGAAGAGCCAAGAACATCAGACATCCCTTTGAAATGTCCCTTTGAGAGAACATTTCTTTTGTGAGAATGATGTGTCTTCCTCGGAGACTTGAGGCAAAATAAATACAGATCTCCGTAAATCAAATGAAAGATGAGAGGCCTGATAGAATTGAGGGCTTTAAGGCATAAAACAAGGCCTGAAATTTCTGTGGAAACTAACCCAGGGAACCAGTGAGGAATAAACAGAAGGACGCTGAGCCGGAGAAGCAGGCTAAATTGGAGTCAGGCCCTCCCAAGGAGCCAGCTGCACTAAAGCCCCACAGCTTTCTCCAGCCGCATGCTGCCATCCATGTGCAGAAGGCTCACCATGGGGCAATCCAAGGCTGGAGATAGGGAGAGCCCACGAGGGAGTCCACAATGCTGGAGCAAGACGCACAGAGGCAGCTGACCACTTAACACAAAGTGGAAAGGAGTCAAGTTTGGTCTAATGAGGGAAGACTGATCCTAGCAAAAAAATGGCTGGGATGAGGAATGTCATAATTCCCAAAGCAGAAAGGAAGTTTCATCCATTGTGGAGGAAGGTGAGACAAGAGGATGTGCAGGAGAGCTGAATTTTGATACTTCACAGTGATTGGGATGGTGTTTTTTGATAGAGTTCCATACCTGCCCGATACGGCAGGGTGGTGGCATTAACCATAAGGTCAAGGGTTCTGATAAGTTAAGGATTTGAATGTTGAAAAAGTCATTTTGGATAGAGAATGAAACACTGAAGAGGTAGGCCAAGGCTGGAATCTAGTAGTTTGGATAAATGGAATAATTTTCTTAGAGAAGTGGTTCTCAAAGCCTGGGCTTCATTCAGATCAGCACCATTAGCATCACCTAAAAATCTGATAGAAATGCAATTTCTTGGGCCCCACTCACCCACTGAATCTGAAACTCATGGGAGTTTCTCACACTTACATTTGAGAACCACTGTCTTAGAGACCAGAACAAGGAAGATGAAAAGGGTCGATGACAAGGGAGTAAGTGGAGCGCCTAGGTGGCTCAGTTGGTTAAGCATCTGACTCTTGATTAGGACTCAGGTCACGATCTCCCGGTTCATGAGTTCAAGCCCCCCAGAGGGCCCTGTGCTGACAGTGGGAAGCCTGCTTGGTATTCTCTCTTTTCCTCTCTCTCTGCCCCTCCCCATCTCGTGAGAGCACACATGTGCATTCTCTCTCACTCTCTCAAAATAAATAAATAAACTTTAAAAAAATAAAGCAAAACAGGGAAAGAATGGAACAGACATATCTCGAGAGAAGACATACAAATGGCCAAACGACACAAGAAAAGATGCTTACATCAGGGAAATGCAAATCCAAACCACAATAAGACTCCATAGTGAAATTGTAACTGTACCTTCCCTTTGATGATAATTTTATGACCAACAATTGGAGTGTTTACCAACTGTTCATAGAAAAGAATTCAAAATTTCAAGAAATGAATGCAAAGGTTAGAGATGCTGCATTTGAACAATATAGAAAATAACTAGTTTGAAGATGAAGACTAAATTGTAAGAAAGTATAATTCATAACATTATAAATATGAGGTTGCTTTGTGATTTTCTTAAAGCAATATTTCAGCAAATATATTCTGAAGAATCATGACAAGTTAGACATGTTACAATTTCCTAGTAATTACTTTATGAAAAAATACCATTCGTTGTTAGATGATTTACATAAAAACAATTTACAGGGCCATTTGAATTTATTTAATTATTAAAATGCCAGACCAAATATGTTCTCTAGAGAAATCTTAGTAAAATCATAATTTCATTAGTAATTGGAAACAATGATGCTTATTACTTTCTCTACTGTACATTTAGCTGTATACCAGTGATGGCCAAGATGAGCCCCAAGTAAACAGCGATGACAGAAACTCAAGTGTCAGCACACAGTTAGGTCTAAGGAAATACATAAGCCTATACATTTGGGTCAAATGATTCTTATGCAATTTAAACACACTTTTAAAACTGATACTTATCTCAAAAAATATTTCAAAATGTGCTTAATTATAACGACAACATCTTTCTATTATCTCAATGCAGTCTGCCTATTATAAAAAGGAAATTCAGATAAACAATACCATGAAAATAGAAATGCCGGATTTCTAGCATCCATAGATTTGTACACACATTCTTTAAAGCATACCTTAGTGTAAAATTTTACATATATTTTGCTATCACACATACACACACACACACACACACACACACACACACACACACTTTTTTTTTCAGTTCCTTAATCTCAGTCTCTACATTTCCTCATCTTACCTAACATACAGTCTATATTCTAATTCCCTCGATTGTCCTGGAAATACTTGGTAGAGCTGGCTTATCCAAACTAGGACACATAGTACATCTGTTTTTTTATAGTCCTAAAATCTCTTCTTTTTTAATCTAACATACATTCCCCTTCTGTTTTCATTTCCATTCATGACATTGACTTGTTGAGGAGACCTTATTAAACTGAGGAACACTTCAGCTTCCAGATGTGCCACAGTGATTTAGTGTGTCCTTTCCTCTTGAACATAGGTCTAAATGGCTGGTGGATTCAGAGAACATCATGATGCAGTATATGCATCATTGCATCAGGTGCTATCAGGATGACCTACCGTTAATGATGCTAAGACTAACCACTAAGTCATGACTGTCTGATTCCTTAAAGTGCCACTACTTCTCCCCGCTGGGACTAGGAAGTTATCTCTGTGGTTTTACGTTGGCATCTTTCAACTACCCAGTTTCCCATCAAGCCTAACCGTCTTTACAATCCTTGGTAATCTCTGCCAGGGTGGTGTTTCATTGGAAGTTGCTAATAGCTGCTTTTCTAATCCTTCAAATTCGGAATGTAAAATTAAATGGAATTATTATGGTTATCACTTACCGCGTGCTTACGGAGTGTCAGGTCCTGTGCAACAGGCTCACCGAATCACTGGCACCTCAAACCAGTCCTAGAAGGTAGGTAATATTTCTACCCGTGTAACCATACAGTAAATGGAGACTACTAGAATAAGACTATTAAAGAAGTTAAATAACGTGTTATTTCTAGCAGCTCATTAATTCTGGAGGCAAAATCCAAACCCAGTGTCTGTCTGACGCCAGAGTGTGATATTTAACATTAAATAACATCGCCACTCCGAGCTACAAATGTGTTTTGTTTTCATAATTGATTATATTAAAATGACGTCATGAAATAGGATCCCAAATTTCCAGAACACAGCCTTACTCCATCAAGTGGGGGTACTTTATGCCATCTTGCCTGAATCCTTCTGCCCATTATTCTCATTCTTTGGCACTCAATTTCTAAAAATCTCTGCAGTCACATTTATTTATAGTATTGAAATATTTTGAAATCTTTAAATTAGGAGGGAGCGAAGAGAGAGGAACTATTAGAGACCTCATGAGAAAACTTCAGTCTTTGTTTCCCACGCGAGAACCAACGTGCACCTAGTTAGTGGTAAAGAAGCCACATTACTGCCATGACAGTGCAAGGGCCACTCCTATGATTTCCTGGGAAAGCTTCCCATTTGCCTCATTTATTTGACTTATTTGAATGTACAGTGTTAAAGGACTTTAACCCTTTGAGGTTTGGTGACATTGTTTTCAAGATTTTTTTTATAAAATATTGAATACGTACAAAGTAATATTCCTAATATATGGGTAAAGAATAGTGAATACTTTTTTTAAAACACCTGCTGTCCTATCTTTCAGCTTAAGAAATGTATAGAAATATTTGAAACCACCTGTATGAACCTCCCCAGATGACCTCTTCCACTTCCCCCTGTACCAGATACCAACGTTTGACATTGTCAGACATTCTTTCTTTCAGTCTTGTGAATAATAAATGTTATTATACTGTAATGTTGTCAGAGAGGTTACCCAGGATATAGTACATTTATCAGCCATTCCTATTTCCTCTTTTGTGAAATCCTCTGTTCAAATATTTTGTCCCCTTTAATGAAATAGGAAGTAGGAGGGGATTTTTTTTTCTTATTGACTCAAGCGATCTGTGCTCAAGACAGAGACTTCTTTTTTAATATTTGTCACAAATACTCTGCCATTCCATGGCTTATTATTTCACTATCATTATGGTATATTCTGATAATCAGAGGCTCTTCATTTTAATGGTGACACATTTATTCATCATTTTCTTTGTGTTTTGTACTTCGGTCTTTAACAAATCTATTCCTACCCGAAAGGCAAGAAAAAATACTGCCTTTTGTTATCTTCTAAAATGTTATTATTGTATATTTCACATTTAACCTAACTGGAATTGTTTTGTTTTGTTTTAATTATCAAAAACTCAACCTTTTTCCTCCTGAATTTTCAATGGACCTTCTGACAGAGTGAAGTTTCTGCATTTGCTCATCTTCCTTTAAGAGCATTAATATCTTGCAGTAATCATGCATCAATTGCTGTATATGTACTATACTCTGTTTACATATTAAAACATTTTAATAAATCTTTATATTGGATATAGTAAGTTCCACCAACTTACTTTTTTTTCAGTTTGTTATTACAGAAAATAAATTTGGCATCAATGTGACCATTTTCACATACACACAGATAACAACTGAAATTTTGTACGAAATTATTGAAATTTTATATACAATACAAATTGAATCAGTAGATCAATTTGGGGAGAATTAACATGTTTACAATATGTAGTCTTTGAATCCATGTACTTGAGAAGTATCCCTATTTATTTTTTCTTAAATATCTTTAAATAAATGTTATTGTTTTATGCATGAAATCTGTGCACATCTTTGGCTATATTTATTCTTAACTAGTGCACATTATATTATTATAATACTGCTACTGTAAATTATTTACCTCTTCAAATTGTTTTGTAATTATATTTTATAAATGTGTAGTCATAAAATAGCTTTTTATACATTTATTTCTGAATCAAACATTACCAGAATCTCTTGTAAAATTCCAATAGTTTCTCTATGGTTTTTCTGTTTTCTATGAAGATAATTGGATCATCACCAAATGAATATTTTGTCTTTTTCCATCCTTATACTCTTGGGTTTTGTTTTCTTGTAATACTCTCCTACCTTGAATCTCAAGGGAAATATAAGAAATGTTTATAAAGACCATCTTAGACCATGCTTCTTGCTTTATGGAGAAATGCTTTCAATGTTTCATCAGAAAATACAATATTTGTTGTAGAATCTTTGTATATATTTTATCACTTCCTAAAAATTTGTCTTATGACTGGATATTGAGCCTTATTGAATGCTTTCTTTGCTTCTAATGATATATACCCTATGGGTTTCATTTTAATGTGAATTACATTGATAAATTTTGCAATGGAAAACTATCCTTGCATTAGAAAATAAACACAACTGTATAAAATATATTATATTTTTACACATTGCTGTTTTTGGCTTATTTATATTGTGTTTTGGTACCTCTATTACTGAGTGATATTAATATGCCTGTCTGATTTCTCACACTATATGTGCCTTGTTTTGTGATAAAATATATATTAGCCAGTATATTTTCCTGAAATGTTATGTACAAAAAAATGGAAAATATTTGTTTTAAAGAAGTGTTACCTATACATAACTGGAATCTGATATTTTGTGAGAAGAATATCTTAACCACTAGTTAGATTTTGTTCACCTTTATATGATCTATAGAGTGTATATTTCTTCCTAATTCAGTTTTGTTTCCATTTTTATTGAGGTTGTTCACTTCATTTGAATTTTCCAATATGTGACAAAATTTTTTCATAATAATATCTTTCAAACCCTGCAACATCTGAGGTTGAACTCTTCTTTCTAATATCGTTTACCTGCACTTTCTATCAATGTTCTTAATTAATCTTTTGTAAAGTTTGCTGATTTTACTCATTTGTTCAATGAGTCCGTTCCACTTTTTTATTTTTTATGTGACATATCTATTTTTTTCTCACTGTTTTTGAATTGTTTTTATTATATCTTTTCTTCTGCTTTCTTAGAAGCTTTCTTCTTTTCTGTCTTTCCTTAAATACTTCATTCATAGTTTTGGGCATTTCTTTTTTTTTTTTCATAAAGCAATTAAGGTTATTATTTTCCCCGTAGAAGCTTAAATTATATCCTATACATTTTTATATGAAGTATCTATAGCTTTTTTAGTGTTGAATATGTTTTAGTTTCCATTTGATTTGTTTTTCAACCCATGCCATGAGTAAGGTAGAAGTTGGTAATACAATTTAAGCACGTGTGGAGTTTCTATATATACTTCAAAGATGATATCTACTGGGGGCCCTGGGTGGCTCAGTCAGTTAAGCGTCTGACTTCGGCTCAGGTCATGATCTCACTGTTTGTGAGTTTGAGCCCTGCATCGGGCTCTGTGCTGACAGCTCAGAGCCTGGAGCCTGTTTTGGATTCTGTGTCTCCCTCTCTCTCTCTCTGCCCCTCTGCTGCTCATGCTCTGTCTCTATCTCACAAAAATAAATAAAGATTTTTTAAAAAGATGATATCATACTGGAAGAAACTTCTAAGCAAATGAAATGGCAAGTGAAAAGCCCTGAGTACAAAGTTACCTGGTGTATTGAAGGAACTGCAAAAAATTCAGGGTAGCTGGAGGAATGTCAACAAAATAGTAGAAAATGTAGTTAGATGGTAACAGAAGACCAGATCCTGTCAGGCCTTGAAAATCATATTAATGTGTCAGCATTTACTGAGTGAGATAAGGAGTGGTGGATTCCTAAGAAAATGTACATTTCAGTGAGATCACTGCAGTGTTAGCAGTAGGCAGGAGTTGGGTAAGGGCAGAAGCTGAGAACCAATCAGAAGTGTATTACAATAATCTAGATAAAAGATGTTGGAGGCTTTGACCACATGTGGTGGTATAGATGGTGTAAAGGTCAAAGTCTGAATATATTTTGAAGGCAGAACAGGTGAGATTTTCTGTAATATTGGATGTGAGTGTGATAGAAAAGAGTCAAAATTGACAGCAAGGGTTTTAGCTCAAGAAACTGGAATAAAATTGTAATCAGCTTAAATGGAGAAGACTATGGTGGGAACAGCTAAGCCTTCTGACATAAGAACTTTGAAATGCTTTCGATATTAAGTGGAAATGTGAGGAAGACAGCTGGCCTATGCATTTCTGGAATCCATGGCTTGGGAATCACCAACATTAAGAGAATATGTAAAGCTATGCGATTGGAGCAAGATCACTTAGGTAGTAAGTGCAAATAGAAAAGAGAAGATGTCTAACAACTACACACTGGGACACTCCAGTATTTAAACGTAGAGGAGACAGGGCACCTGGGTGGCTCAGTCGGTTAAGCGTCTGACTCTTGGTTTCGGTTCAGGTCATGATCTCATGGTTTGTGAATTTGAGCCCCGCATCAGACTCTGTGCTGACAGTGTGGAGCCTGCTTGACAGTCTCTCTCTCCCTCTCCCTGTGCCCCTCCCCTGCTCACTCTCTCTGTCTCTCTCTCAAAAATGAATAAACTTTAAAGATAGAGAAATGACGAGGAAACTAGCAAAAGACAATGAGAATGAGTGGCCATAAAGTTAGGAGTAAAACCAGGCCAGTGTGGTGTTGGGAGTCAAGTGAAGAAAGTGTTTCCAGATGACATAGTGATCAACGATACAAATGCTACCTGTAAGTAAGATGAGGGATAAGAAATAATCCTTGGCAATTGACGGTCATGGCTGATCTTGATAAAGTGCAGGCTTAGTACAATGCTAGAGGAGGAAAGCTAGTCCCAACGAATTCAAGAGAGAATGAGAGGAGAGCACAACCAAGGGTGATTCTTTTAGAGAGTTCTTTTATTTTAAAAAGGGAGATTAAAAATGATGTGATAGCTGGAGGGAGATACGGAGTCAAGAAAAAATAATTTTGTGATGGTAATTTTAAAAATCATACTTGCTGGGAGCTTTGGTGGCTCAGTCAGTTAAGCATCCCATTTTGGCTCAGGTCATGATCTTGCAGTTCGTGGGTTTGTGCGTTTGAGTCCTGCTAACGCTCAGAGCTTAGAGCCTGCTTCAGATTCTGTGTCTCCCTCTCTCTCTGCCCCTTCCCCATTTGCACTCTGTTTCTCTCTCCCTCAAAAAATAAATAAATATTGAAAAAATTTAAAAATCATATTTGCATGCTGATGCAATGATCCAGGAAAAAGAAAAAATGCTGATGCCAGAGAGAGATGACAGAATTGCTGGAGTAGTAAATTAGTGAAGGAGAATAGGACAGTAGGAAAAACACGGTGGCTGACTTCAGTGAAGAGCATGAAGTTTCATTCATAGCAGGCAATGATGTTGTCCCATGAACTCAGCTGTAGACACCTGGGGTGATGCGGGTAGACTTCTTGAAAATTTTTTTCTGATTGTTTCCATTTCTCAAAGAAGAAGGAAAATGGTATGATAATGAGGATATGAAAGACATGTTTCAAGTGTGAAGGAGAGGAGACAATCAGGGATGTGAGAAAGAGGAAATTGACCAGAAAAATACATTGTGATCAGCGGGCAGCATGAGGAAAGTCTTAGTTCAATGATCCTGTATTTGAAGTGAGACCAACAAGATGGTTTTATTTTGTTTTGTTGTTTTTATGTCTTCTCCAGTCACTGTCTGGGCACAGAGTATGAGGGTTGCATTTTGCCAATGCTTTGGTTACACAAAGTGAGTTTAAAAAGCAAGAAAGTGAGGTTTGTTATATGCTACTCCTCTTCAAAGTCTGTTGTTGGTGATATGATTTTTTAAATTACAAATTCATTTACAATCATCATGGAATTCAAAAAAGAGTTTTTGACATTTTATATTGTGCCATTAACAAAAACTAAAACTACCATGATGGAAGACAAGGAAATTATTTTCAAAACTACTTTAAACTACAATATTAAAACACAGTGATCAAAAATAAGTAACTTTCAGTAAGAATAAAAATTTCCTTAAAATATATCAGAAAATAGTAATAAATTATACAACCCATTTGAAACAAAGCATAAATTTTAAAACACTACCACAAAGAGATGATTATAGACTAATTTTTCCCTACCAAATGAAGCTACAAATTTAATTGTTTTGTAGCTCAGAAATAAAATCGACTTTTCTAAGGAATCAAGAAAATGAAATTCTTTTATCAGCATGAAAGAATACATGTTTTTCTTTTCCAGTATTTATTTAAATTCTAGTTAGTTAACATACAGGGCAATATTGGTTTTAAGAATGATGTTCAGGGGCGCCTGGGTGGCGCAGTCGGTTAAGCGTCCGACTTCAGCCAGGTCACGATCTCGCGGTCCGTGAGTTCGAGCCCCGCGTCAGGCTCTGGGCTGATGGCTCAGAGCCTGGAGCCTGATTCCGATTCTGTGTGTGTCTCTCTCTCTCTCTGCCCCTCCCCCGTTCATGCTCTGTCTCTCTCTGTCCCAAAAATAAATAAACGTTGAAAAAAAAATGTTTAAAAAAGAATGATATTCAGTGATTCATCATTTACATGCAATACCCTTTGCTCATCATAACAAGTGCCCTCATTAGTACCCATCTAGCCCATCTCCCACACACCTGCCACCATCAACCCTCAGTTTGTTCTCTATCTATAAGAGTCTTTTCTGATTTGTTTCCCTCTCTCTCTTTTGTCCTTCCCCATCCCATAGATTCATCTGTTTTGTTTCCTAAATTCCACATATGAGTAAAATCATAAGATATTTGTCTTTCTCTGACTTGTTTGGCTTAACATACTATACTCTAGCTCCACCCACTTCACTGGAAATGGAACAATCTCATTCTTTTTGATCACCAAGTAATATTCCATTGTATATATTTACATCTTCTTTACCCATTCATCAGTTGGTGGACATTTGGGCTCTCTCCATAGTTTGACTATTGTTGATAAGGCTGCTCTAACAAGCGGAGTGCATATAACCCTTTGAGTCCATATTTTTGTATCCTTTGGATAAATACCTAGTAAAGCAATTGCTGGATCCTAGGGAAGTTTTATTTTTAACTTTTTGAGATACCTCCATACAGTTTTCTAAAGGGGCTTCACTAGTTTGTATTCCCACTAACAGTGAAAGAGGGTTCCCCTTTCTTTCCATCCTTGCCAACACCTGCTGTTTCTTGTGTTGTTAATTTTAGCCATTCTGACAGGTGTGAGATGGTATCTCATCATAGTTTGATTCGTATTTCCTTAACGATGAGAAATGTTGAGCATCTTTTCATGTTTCCATTAGCCATCTGGATGTCTTCTTCGGAAAAGTGTCTAGTCATGTCTTCTGCCCATTTCTTCACTGGATTATTTGTGGTTTTTTTGGTGTTGACTTTGGTAAGTTCTTTGTAGATTTTTTATATCAGCCCTTTATCCAATATGTCATTTGCAAATAACTTCTCCTATTCCATAGGCTGCCTTTTAGTTTTGTTGACTGTTTCCTTCCCTGTGCAGAATATTTTTATCTTGATACAGTCCCAATAGTTCATTTTTGCTTTTATTTCCCTTGCCTCCAGAAACATGTCTAGTAAGTGATGCAGCTGAGGTCAAAGAGATTGCTGCCTGTTTTCTCCTCTAGGATTTTGATGGTTTCCTGTCTCACATTTAGATCTTTCACCCATTTCGAATTTATTTTTGGGTATGGTGTAAGAAAGTGGTCCAGTTTCATTCTTCTGCATGTTGTTGTCCAGTTTTCCTAACACCATTTGTTGAAGAGACTGTTTTCCATTGAATATTCCTTCCTGGTTTGTTGAAGATTAACTGACCATGTAGCTATGGGTCAATTTCTGGGTTTTCTACTCTGTTTCATTGATCTATGTGTCTGTTTTTGTGTCAGTACCATACTGCCTTGATGACTACAACTTTATAATATAGTTTGAAATCCAGAATTGTGATGCCTCCAGTTTTGTTTTTCTTTTTCAGGATTGCTTTGGCTATTCAGAGTCTTTTGCGGTTCCATACAAATTATAGGATTGCTTGTTCTAGTTCTGTGAAAAATGCCAGTGGTATTTTGATGGGGAGTGCATTAAATGTTTAGATTGCTTTGGGTAGTGTAGACATTTTAACTATGTTTATCTTTCAATCCATAAGCATGGAATACTTTTCCATTTCTTTGTGTCCTCTTCCATTTCTTTCCTAAGTGTTCTACAGTATTCAGAGTACAGATCTTTTACCTCTTTGGTTAAGTTTATTCCTAGGTATCTAATTCTTTTAGGTGCAAATGCAAATGAGATCAATTCCTTGATTTCCTTCTCTGCTGCTTTATTACTGGTGTATAGAAATGCAATAGATTTCTGTATGTTGATTTCATATTCTGCAACTTTCCTGAATTCGCATATTAGTTCTAGCAATTTTTTGGTGGAGTCTTTTGGGTTTTCTACATAGAGTATCATATAAAAGTTTGACATCTTCCTTGACAAGTTGGATTACTTTTCTTTCTTTCTATTGTCTGATTGCCGAGTTTAATACTTCCAGTACTATGTTAAACATGAATGAGAATGGATATCCTTGTCTTGTTCCTGATCATAGGGGAAAGGCTCTCAGTTTTTCCCCATTGAGGATGATATTAGCTGTGGGTCTTTCATACATGGCCTTTATGATGTTGAGGTACGGTCCATCTATGCCAGTTTTGTTGGGGGTTTTTGTAAAGAATGGATGTTGTATTTTTTCAAATGCTTTTTCAGCATCTATTGACAGGATCATATGGTTCCTATCCTTTCTTTTATTAATGTGGTGTATCACACTGACTTGCAAATATTGAACCAACCCTGCAGCCCAGAAATAAATCCCACTTGATCATAGTGAATAATTCCTTTAATGTACTGTTGAATTCGATTTGCTAGTATCTTATTGAGAATTTTTGCACCCATGTTCATCAGAAATATTGACCTGTAATTCTCCATTTTAGTGGGGTCTTTGGTTTTTTATCAAGGTAATACTGGCCTCATAGAATAAGTTTGTTCTTTTCCATTTCTATTTTTTGGAACAATTTGAGAAGAATAGATATTAACTCTTTAAATGTCTGGTAGAATTCCCTTGGGAAGCCATCTGGTCCTCGATTTTTGTTTGTTGGGAGATTTTTTTGTTACTATTTCAATTTCTTTGCTGGTTATGGCCATATTCAAATTCTCTATTTCTTTCTGTTTTAGTATTGGTAATTTGCATATTTCTTAGGAATTTATCCATTTCTTCCAGATTGCCCAGTTTGTTGACACATAATGTTTCATAATATTCTCTTATAATTGTTTATATTTCTGAGGTGTTGGTTGTGATCTCTCCTCTTTAATTTGTGATTTTATTTATTTGGGTCCTTTCTCTTTTCTTTTTGATAAGTCTGGCTAGGTGTTTATCAGGTTTATTAATTTTTTTTTGAAGAACCAACTATTAGATTTGTTGATATGTTCTACTGTGTTTTCTTGTTTCTATATCATTTAACTGTGCTCTAGTCTTTACTACTTCTCTTCTTCTGTTGGTGTTAGGCTTTATTTGGTATCCCTTGTCTAGCTCCTTTAGGTGTAGGTTTGAGGTTGTATATTTGAGACTTTTCTTGCTTCTTGGGATAGGCCTGTATTGCAATACAATTCTGAGGAATGCCTTTGCTGCATCCCAAAGGTTTTGGACTATTGTTTTTTCCTTTTCATTTACTTCCATGTACTTTTTTTTATTTCTTCTTTAATTTTCTGGCTAACCCATTCATTCTTTAGTAGGATGCTCTTTAACCTCTATGTATTTGTGGTCTTTCTAAATTTTCCCTTGTGGTTGACTTTCAGTTTCATTCAATTGAGGTCTGAAAATATGCATAGTATGACCTCAATTTTTTTGTACTTGTTGAGAGCTGATTTGTGACCCAGTATATGACCTATTCTGGAGAATGTTCCTTGTGCACTTGAAAAGAATGTGTATTCTGCTGCTTTAGGATGGAATGAATATACCTGGTAAGTCCATAATGTCCAGAGTGTCATTGAAAGCCTTGTTGATTTTCTGCTTATATGATATGTCCATTGTTGTAATTGGGTTTAAAGTCCCCTACAACTATTGTATTATATCAATGAATTTCTTTACATTTACTAGTAATTGATTTATATATTTGGGTGCTTCAAGTTGGGGACATAAATATTTATAATTGTTAGATCTTGATGGATAGATCCTTTAATTATGATATAATGCCTTTCTTTATCTCTTGTTACAGTATTTCATTTAAAATCTAGTTTATCTGACAAAAGTATGGCTACTCTGGCTTTCTTTTGGCATCCATTATTATGATAGATGGTTCCCATCCCCTCACTTTCAATCTACTGATGTCTTTAAGTCTAAAATGAGTCTCCTATAGGCAGCAAATAGATGAGTCTTGTTTTTTTTTTCTTTTCTTTCTTTTTTTCAAAAATCTATTCTGATACCCTATGTCTTTTGATTGAAGCATTTAGTCTATTTCTATTCAGGGTGATTATTGAAAGATATGAGTGTAGTGCCATTGTGTTACCTGTAAAGTTGGTGTATCTGATGATGTTCTCTGTTCCTTTCTAGTCTTTATTGCTTTTGATCTTTATTTTCCCCAAAGCATCCTCCTTAATATTTCTTGCAGGGCTGGTTTAGTGGTCACGAACTCCTTTTGTTTTTGTTTGGGAAACTCTTTATGTCTCCTTCTCTTCTGAAACACAGCCTTGCTGGATAAAGCATTCCTGGCTGTATATTTTTCCTATTCAGCACATTGAATATATCCTGTCCCTTCTTTCTGACTTGCCAAGTTTCTGTGGACAGATCTTCTGTGAACCTTATCTGGCTTCCCTTGTAGATTAAGGCCTTTTTTCCCCTGTTGCTTTCAGGATTCTTTCCTTATCTATATGTTTTATGAATCTGACTATGATATGCCCTGGCAATGCCAGCTTTTTTGAATTTAATGGGAGTTCTCTGTGCTTCTTGGATTTTGATATCTGCATTTTTCCCCAGATTAGGGAAGTTTTCAGCTATAATTTGCTCAAATAACTTTCTGCCCTTTTTTTCTCTCTTCATGTTCTGGAACTCCGATGATACAAATGTTATTCCATTTTAATAAGACGCCGAGTTCCTAAGTCTACCTTCATGTTTCATTACCTTTGTTTCCCTCTTTTTTCCCCAGCTTCATTATTTTACATAATTTTATCTTCTACACAACTAAATCATTCCTCTGATTTGTCCATCTTTGTTGTTACAGCATCCATTAGGGTTTGCTTCTTGGTTATAGCACTTTTAATTTCAGCCTGACCAGATTATAGCTCTTATTTCTTCAGAAAGGGGTTCTCTAGAGTCTCCATGCCTTTTTCAAGCCCAGCTAGAATTCTTATAATTGTTTTACATTCTAGTTCAGACATCTTACTTATATCTGCATTGATTAAATCCCTGGCTGTGACTTCTTCCTGTTTTTTCTTCCATCTTGTCATTTTGAAGGGAAATAATAATAACAATAATAAATTTAAATTTAAATTTTTAAAAATAGTAGTAATAAAGGCAACTAAATCCTAGCTGTGTTTGGTCTACTAGTTAAATTAATATTCATAGAAAAAAGACTAAAAGAAGATAAAAAAATTAAAAATTAAAAAAATTAATTTAATTTAATATTAAAAATTTGCTTTCTTTACCCAAGAAAAAAAAATACAGAAACAATAAACAAACACACAAACAAAAAACCCATAGAAAGCTGTATCTTTGTTTCTCCTAGCACTGAAGCCTGGCAGTACTCTATGATCAGTACATGGAAGAGATCTGTGCTGGTCTTCTGGGGGAGCGGCCTGCTGCTCTGATTCTCAGGGGAGACTTGCCCTCATGGAGATGCTTAGAGGGCACAGAGGGGCAGGGCTTCGTGTAACAGCTCACTGAGCTCAATCAGTACTGTTTGACTAGAGGTGAAAATAGCTTCACTCCACTCTCTAGTCTCCAGAGTGGTAAGTTCACACACTCACAGATATGCAATCAATCACCCATCTTATGCCCCTGGCTTCCCTCAGATCCCCACCTTCACCCTTTTGTGTACAAGCTGTCTGCATACCAGGTAGTGCTGCCCTCCTGTCCTTCCTGGATTTTATCTCAGGCATGACTTTGTTTCAAAACCCAACAATTCAGAAACCTCCACAGATTGGACCTACAATGATCTTCTGGTGGGGGAGGGGGTCTCATCAAGCTATGGCAGTGCTGGCTTGTCCCAGGAAGCAGTTGTGTGACCATGCAGAGGCAGTAGCTCAGAGTTTATGGTAAATTGCAACACACAACCAGCACCAGGGTTTGCTGCCCTCAGCCAGCATCTTTGTTCCTGTACTGGTGAACAGGGCAACTCTATAGTGCCCACCAGGTCTTTTGCCTACAGAGAAGCCATATCGCCTCTACCAAATGCACTCCAAACAGGGGAACTGCTTCTCCCCATGCGACCCAGGAGATCCTCAGGCTGTGCTGCCCACTCCTGGGGCTCCATCCTGCTTCCTTGCCTGAGCACCACCAGGTGCTGACTTCTGAAACTTCAGAATCTGTGCTCTGCTGTTTATAAAAACTGGCAGTATTGAAACCTTCTCCTTTTTCTCCATCAAAGGTTTTGGGTAACAGTTTTCTTGGGCAGTACTCTGTGTATGTTTTCACTCTTCTTCTTTCTCCACTCCTAGCTCACCTCTCTGCAATCAGGGATCCCTCTTCACCACAAGGCCCTCAGGTCTTTTCTTCCACAAATGAACCCTCTGCAATTCCTACCTTCCACAGGTTGTTTTTTTCTGTTTGTACATATGCAGCTTTGTTCTCTAGGACTGTCAATTGATTTCTTGGGTGTTCAGAATAATTTGATATTTATCTAGCTGTTCAGAGGAGGAAGCAAGCTTAGAGTCACCCTACTCCTCTGCCATCTTAACTCTCCTCCCAAGAATACATTTTAAAGTTTTAGATACTACAGACAATGAATTTATTTCAAGTAAACTTTAAGGATAAGAGAAGGTATATATAAGATATATATATTACTTTTTTGTGTTTTAAAATTTGTCTTTCTCAAATATATCTTCAATGCTTCCTCAATATCCTCCTGGCCTCTCCTGCCTCCTGGATCTTCCTCTATTTGTGTCCATCAAGTCACTCTCATGATATTCCAACGCCAAACACACTCACAGAATTTCTCCATCTGAGGTCAATTGACCGCAGCCTAGGAGAATCTGGCTTCCCAAAGATTTTGTGAACGGAAATGAAGCACAAGACAGAGAATAATATATGACTTCCCAAGTAGCCATCTAACAGGCCAAATAATGCACTCCAGAAGTGCAGGAGAATCAATACCTGATGCAGTGATCTTTGCCCAATGGGGACAAGAGACAAAACAAGTTCTTATAAATACCCTCTCCTCTTCACTGTTCTCTCGTGAGAAACTATTTCTCTGGAGATAGCCTGCAAGGCATGGCAACTGCACCTACCAAGCAGCCATTGGTATCTTTCACAGTCATCATGAATCAGGGTCAGCAATGGTACTCCAACAGCTTGCACTGTAACTCATTTCCCTTTGAGTAAGGAAGTGAGGAAACTCTTACTTCCTAGAATTGCGCCTCACAAATAAAGCGTCAGCACTAAATCCTTGCATTAGATTATATTTTCAAGAGACCACAGGCTAATACAAAGAGAAGCAGAGCACACTGCACATACATGCAGAGTTGAATTTTACATAGCAAACATTCATGCAATCAACACCAATGTTAAAACATAACTTTGAAGTTTCTCCTTGTGCCTTTTCACCAAATATACAATCATTATTATATCAACAAAAATTTAAGTTTGAGCCCATTCTCACTGGACAGGTGGGAAGTGAAGTCTCATCCCTCGTGGGGCTCTAATTCCCTTGTACTCATGCAAAAAGTAAATCTCCTTAATCACAGGACACACTAACTTTAGATACTGAGGACACCAGGAATCTCTCCTTACTCCCTAGTTTCTTCACAAAGACACTACCTCCATGTGAAACAGCTGACAAAATAGCTTGAATAGCTCAGGTTCTTATGAAATAAAAGCCAGAAAAGTGAGAGTTTTGCAGGACACACCTGCTTAAATTCACTTATGTCTACTTATTATAAAACTCTTCAAAAACAAAGCAGTACAAAATTGCTTGTAAAACATAAAGTTTTGACAATACATGTAAAACTAAAGAGGAGAAAATCCAGATGTGTGTGTGGAAATTCAATACCATTTACAATAAGGAAATAATTCTAATACAAAGGTGAAGGAGTAAATTAATTAATTGACATGTTCTTCCACTTTGCAGCATTCAATATTCTTTTAACTAGAAATGCAGATTTCACATTTGATTTAAAGTCAGTAAGAATAGAAATTGTGTTGATTTTATTCTTTCAAACTTTTTTATTGTGTATTGTAACATGCATACAAAGAAGTGCATAAAATATATTTTATTCAATGAATTATTACAGAATAAACCCCAGTGTAAACAGGTGAAGAAATAGAACATTGTCAGCAACTTCCAGAAGCCCCAGGACGTCCTCTCTCCTACATCTTTTTATACTATTGTTTTTCTTCCTTCTGTACACACTTGTAAATACACATCCCCAGACACAATGGTTTATTTCACCAATTTTTAATTTTATGTAATAGAATCATATAGTATGTATTTTTGTATTTTAATTCTTTCAATAATATATTTATTTTATACACTTATTTTATTCCATGTTTTTGTCTACATGTCTATAAGCTGTTCATTCATTTTCCTGAATACTACTCCATTGTAATTATAAACCACAGTTCATATGCCCACTCCATGATAGACATTTAAATTATTTCCAGTTTGGGGCTATTATGAATAATGTTACTGTGGCCGGTATGTGTCTTTTAGGGCAAATATGTATACACTTCTGCTGGACAAATTCCTAAGAGTAGAACTTATGGGTAAATCGGGTATGCACCTCTTCAACTTAATTGACAAGTCAAATTGGTTCCCAAAGTGGTTATTCTCGTTTACACTTCCACCAAAACTGTAAGAAAGTTCCTATTGTTCCATATCCTTGCTAACACTTGACATTTTCAGGGTTTTAATTTTTTTTTAACATTTATTTATTCTTGAGAGACAGAGATAAAAAGAGCATGAGTGGGGGAGGGGCAGAGAGAGAGGGAGACACAGGCTCCAGGCTCAGAACTGTCAGCACAGAGCCCAACACAGGGCTCAAACCCACAAACTGGAAGACCATGACCTGAGCCAAAATCAGAGGCTTAACTGACTGAGCTATCCAGGTGCCCCATCAGGTTTTTTTAAAATGTGAGCCATTCTAGTGGTGTCTAACAGAATTTCGCTGTGGTTGTCTTTTACATTTTCCAATTACTATTAGTAAAACTGGTAATATGTACTCTGTTGTGCAATTATTGCATATATGGATATTCACATTTACAAATTGCCTGTTCAAATTCATTGCCCATTTTTCTACTACATAGACTTTTTCCTTATTGATTTTTGTGAATTACTTACAAATTCTGGGCTGTTTACAGCTATTTGAGTTGAAATTTCCTCTTTTACTTGGCTTGACATTCACTTTCTTAAAGGACTATTTTAAGGATTAAAATGTTTTACCTTTAATACAGTCAAAATTATCCACTTTTTAGAGTTTTTTTCCTCTTCTATTTAACAATATTTTCCTAATCCTCCAGTACAATATTGAAGATAAGTAATAGCAAACTTCCTTGCCTGTCTCACTCCCAAAGGAAAAGCTATCAATATTTTACCATTAAGTATGGTGCTGGCTTTAGGGATTGTGTTTGTTTGGTTGGTTACCCTTTATTATATTATAAAGTCCCCTTCTATTCATAATGTTATAAAAGCTTTTTCCATGAATAAATGTTTAATGCTTTCAAAGGCTTTTCTGCAGCCCTTTCAGCAGGCGTGATATTTTTCTCCATAATTTCATTAATAGGGGAACTATAGAGAATAATGTAGGGAATATTTAATATATTTGCATTCCTGAATCAATATATAGTCAACCTTTCACATGATATAAAATCATATGTTTCTGGATTCAGTTTGTTGGTATTTTAGCTAGAATTGTTGCATCAATGTTCGTGAGTCAAATGACTATAACAGACATGAGTCAGTAATGTTCCTGTAAGGTTCTGTTCTCCAAGTTAGGCTGACGTCATCAAATGAGCCAGCAATGTTTCATCCCTTTCAAGTCTCCAGAAGAATTTATGTATGTTTGTATTATATTTTTCCTTAAATGTTAAGAGCTGCAGCCTCTCTGGAAATCTTCCCTTAAGATTCCAATCACTTTACCCTGAAAATTCAATCTCTTTCTCCTCCACTCAGTGAAATGGGTAAAATCTGATTTGGACTCCCTTCCCAATAGGAGGAGAAATCTGTTCTCTGTTACTCCATCATGACTCACAACAGAAGTCAAAATATGCAATAATTTGATGGAGATTATTTTGTGCATTACATCTTTGTCAAAAAAATTCTTAATACTATTTTTGGAAATGAGCTTTCCATCATTATGCTCTGTAAAGAAAAACATATGATCTATTTCATCAGGATCTCAAATTTTCTACCACAGGGATGAACAGTTTAATTGCTTAATCATTGTGATATTTTGCTTATCTTTTATTTTGTAGAATCTTGTTGTCTTTCTATTCTTTCTTAAGGCAATTGATGTTCTTGGTTTAATAAACTTTTTAGCCAAGAGAATCTAGAAATCATTTTAAAATTATAATTTAAAATACTTTGACTATCATTTTTTGTAGATTTTAATTTTCTTAATCAATTGTGACAATTTATGTTTTCTCTTCTATTGACTTAGAAGTTACTTTTTAAACATTTTTAACTGATCATAATACATGCTTTTAGAAATAATGTTAATAATATGAAGATTGGACTCGATCATTTTTAATTTATTTTCTGATTTGTTGTTTTTTCCTAATTTCTAAATGTATTTTCTACATTCTCTATAAATTGATTAGATTCACCAGAATATACTGTCTTGTTTGATACATTATACATTTGAGAAGAATCAATTATTGGAATCATCATTTAATATACATACTTCAATATACATTTACTATACATTTAATGTACATCATTTACTATACTTTTTTATTACTTAATTTTTTTCTTTATATTCTCTCCTTCCATTGCTTTCTGAAAATTTCTCAATTCCTTCATTTTAATGTTGTTTATTTTTATTTTTATCATGTACATATTGAAAATTCTTCTACGATGTATTTACCTCTGAATATTGCTTTAGCACTGCCATATATATATTTTTTTTTAATATATGAAATTTATTGTCAAATTGGTTTCCATACAACACCCAGTGCTCATCCCAAAAGGTACCCTCCTCAATACCCATCACCTACCCTCTCCTCCCTCCCACCCCCCATCAACCCTCAGTTTGTTGTCAGTTTTTAAGAGTCTCTTATGCTTTGGCTCTCTCCCACTCTAACCTCTTTTTTTTTTTCTTTTCTTCCCCTCTCCCATGGGTTTCTGTTAAGTTTCTCAGGATCCACATAAGAGTGAAAACATATGGTATCTGTCTTTCTCTGTATGGCTTATTTCACTTAGCATCACACTCTCCAGTTAGCACTGCCATATATATTTGAATAATAATATTCCAATCAATTAATATTGACTATATGCCACTGTCTGTGATTTAAATTTAGTTTTTTTCTTTTAAGCAATGGTAATTAAGGGCAATTTCTACAAAATCACTGCTATCTTTGCACTTTTTTGTCATTTCATTTCTTGATTTGTTGAACTGATATCAGAAATTGACCACATTATATTTAGAAGTGCTTTCCAATGTTCTGGAGGAGGAGTCAACATGGTGGAGAAGTAGGGGGACTCAAAGTTCCATTGTCCCTCAAACACAGCAGTATTGAGACCAGAAGACTTGGAATTCTAGGAATCTGGGCTACAAACTAACAGAAACATCTCCAGGGGCCCTCTGGGATGATGTGGCTGGGGATAGGTGCATGATTGAGAACTGGAAGAGATAAAATGGACAGCGTGGGAAAGAGGGAAGGGGTCTCCTTCTGTGGTGAGACAAAAGGAAGAAAAAGAGAGACTGTGGAAATGTAGGATTGTATTTGGGCAGGAGAAAAACCATAGACCAGGGAAGGAACAAAAAAAAAAACAAAAGACTAAAAAACAGAGAAAGAACCAATTTCTAACTGCAGGGCTTTATTCAACTTGTTCCTGAGCCTGGAGAGGAGGGGAGCCAGCCCCAGGCTCAGTAGCTAGGTCCCAAGCGCAGTCACATACAGCAATCCCCTCCCTTGAGTGCTGTGGGAAGAAGGCAAATAGCCATTCCAAGGACAAAAAACCCTCAGGTGCCCTGCCAGCCAGAGGCCCTTTGTCAGCTGGTTAAATGACAGCACCCTGGAACTGGGGTACACAGAACGGGATCCCTTAAGACATCAGGTTTGAATCCCAGCTGAGTACCTGGGAGCCACAGGAGACAGTGGAGTGGGACATAGTGGCCTGCTCACACCCACTCAGCACTGTGAGTAGCCAGAGGCCCTTTGTCAGCTGACTGGATCAAGTGGCATTTCCCCAGAACCAGGCCACATGGAGCAGGATCTGTTAGGACACTGGGGTTTGAATCCCAGCTGAGTACCTGGGAGACATGGAATACTTTGGAGCGGAACAGAACCTGCCCACTTGTGCCCATGTGGCACTGTGAGGACAGCCTGAACAGAGTGTTTTGGGACAACCAGTCTGGGGAGTAGAGACTGGGGTGTCACCATTTTCTCCCCATCACCAAAAAGGTGGGGTTTCAGGGAAGAGACAACAGGTCCACAGTAGAGGGGGGACCTACCTACACCAAATCACACCTCTCCTTGCCTGGTAACTGCTTATCTAACAGCAAGATTGACACTGACCAACTGGACAGCCCCTCTTCCAGACCAGTGCAGGCACTGGTTCCAAAGTACCAGATACTTCAATGAACAAATCAAAGCACACCTGCTGGAAGGTCCAATCCACCACTACAAGGAGAGAGATAAAGCAACTAGAATCTCAATGAAAGAATGCACAAAACACAGTCCAAAAACACCTCCTGAAGAGCCAGGCCCTGGACAGCATATGACCCCTTTTTAATATAGTAGTGCTCACAGGTGCAGGATTCATAATGAGATATTAAAACACATAATGGACAGAAAACTAGCCGATATGACAAAATGGAAGATTCTCCTCAAAAGAAATTCCAGGAAGAAATGAGAGATAATTTCTAAACACAGATATGGACAACATAACTGAGCAAGAATTTAGAGTAATAGTCATAAGATTAATAGCTGGGCTTAAAGAAAGTATAGAAGACAGCAGAGAATATATCAAGGAACTATGTAACAATGAAATAAGAAACGTTAAATGTGAAATAGTCACGATGAATTAAGAAATGTTGTAGATGAGGTACAAAATAAACTAGATGTAGTGACAGCAAGGATGGAGGAGGCAGAGAGGAGATTAAGTAAAATAGAAGATAAAATTACTGAAAATGATGACACTGAGAAAAATAGAGATAAGAAACTACTAGACCACAAGGGGAGAATTAGAGAACTAAGTGATTCAATGAAACATAAGAATATCCATATCATAGGAGTTCCAGAAGAAGAAGAAGAGAGAAAGGGTCAGAAGGTTTACTTGAACAAATTATAGCTGAGACCTTTCCTAATCTGGGGGAGGAAACAGATATCCAAATCCAGGAAGCACAGAGAACTCCCTTCATATTTAACAAGAATAGATCTTCTCCATGGCATAGCATAGTGAAACTGGCAAAATACAAAGATAAAGAAAGAACTCTGAAGGCAACTGGGGACAAACAGGCCTTAACCAACAAGGGTAGACACATAAGGGTAGTAGCAGACCTGCCCACTGAAACTTGGCAGGCCAGAAAGTAGTGGCAGGAAATATTCAATGTGCTACATAGGAAAAATATTCAGCCAAGAATACTTAATCCAGCAAGGCTGATAAAGACTTTCCCAAACAAACTAAAACTGAAGAAGTTCATGACCACTAAACCAACCCTGCAAGAGATCCTAAGGGGGACTCTGTGAGTGGAATGCTGCAAAGACTACAAAGGACCAGAGATATCACCACAAGCATGAAACCTACAGATAACACAATGACACTAAATCCATATCTTCCAATAATAACTCTGAATGTAAATGCACTAAATGCTCCAATCAAAAGACACAGGGTATCAGAATGGATAAAGAAACAAGATCCATCTGTATGCTGTCTATAGGAGACCCATTTTAGATCTGAGGACACCTGCATATTGAAAGTGAGGGGATGGAGAACCATCTATCATGCTACTGGAAGTCAAAAGAAACCTGGAGTAGCCATACTTATATCAGCAAACCAGATTTTAAACTAAAGGCTATAACAAGAGATGAAGAAGGGCATTATATCATAATTACAGGGTGTATCCATCAAGAAGAACTAACAATTGTAAATGTTTATGCTCCCAACTTGAAGGAACCCAGATACATAAATCAATTAATCACAAACATAAACAATCTTATTGATAAGAATACTGTAATTACAGGGGATTTTAGTACTCCACTTACAACAATGGACAGATCATCTAGGCAAAAAATCAATAAAGAAACAATGGCCTTGAATGATACATAGGACCAGATCGACTTGGCAGATATATTCAGAATTTTTCATCCAAAAATAGCAGAATACACATTTTTTTCTAGTGCACATGGAATATTCTCCAAGATCGATCACAAACTGGGTCACAAAACAGCCCTCAATAAATATAAAAGAATTGGGATCATACCATGAATGTTTTCTGAATGAAACGGGACCACTTTCTTACATTGTACACAAAAATAAACTCAAAATGGATGACAAACCTAAATGTGAGTCAGGAAACCATCAAAACCCTAGAGGGAGAAAGCAGGCAACAACTTCTTTGACCATAGCTGCAGCAATTTCTTTTTCGACATGTCTCCGAAGGCAAGGGAAATAAAGGCAAAAATGAACTATTGGGACCTCATCAAGATAAAAATCTTCTACACCACAAAGGAAACAATCAAGGCAACCGACGGAATGGGAAAAGATATTTGCAAACGACATACTGGATAAAGGTTTAGAATCCAAAATCTGTAAAGAACTTATCAAACTCCACACACCCCCCAAAAAAATAATCCAGTGAAGGCATGGGCAGAAGACAAGAATAGACACTTTTCCAAAGAAGACATCCAGATGGCTGACACATAATAAGATGCTCAACATCACTCATTATCAGGGAAATAGAAATCAAAACCACATTGAGATGCCACTTCACACTGGTCCAAGTGGCTAAAATTAACAACTCAGGCAACAACAGACGCTGGTGAGGATGTGGAGAAACAAGAACCCTTTTGCACTGTCGGTGGGAATGAAAACTGGTGCAGGCACTCTGGAAAACAGTGTAGAGGCTCCTCAAAAAATCAAAAATAGAACTAACCTACGACCCAGCAATAGGGCTACTAGGAATTTATCCAAAAGATACAGGAGTGCTGATTCATAGGGGCATATGTACCCCAATGTTTGTAGCAGTGCTTTCAACAATAGCCTAATTATGGAAAGAGCCTAAATGTTGATCAACTGATAAATGGATAAAGAAGATGTGGTTTATATATACAATGGAATACTACTTGGCAATGAAAAAGAATGAAACCCTGCCATTTGCAACAATGTGGATGACTGGAGGGTATGATGCTAAGTGAAATAAGTTGGTCAGAGAAAGACATATATCATATGTTTTCCCTCATATGTGGAACTTGAGAAACTTAATAGAAGACCATGGGGGAAGGAAAGGGGAAAAAATAGTTTCAAACAGAGAGGGAGGCAAACCATAACACACTCTTAAAATACAGAGAACAAACTGAGGGTTGATGGGGGGCTGGGAGGAGGGGAAAATGGGTGATGGGCATTGAGGAGGGCACTTGTTGGGATGATCACTGGGTGTTGCATGTAAGTGATGAACTACAAGAATCTAACCCCAAAACCAAGAGTATACTATATACACTGTATATTAGCTAACTTGACAATAAATTTTATATATTAAAATAAATAAATAAAATTATAAACATTATAAACAAACAAATAAATAAATGCTTACCAATATTCTAATAATGATCAATTTTAAGTTTTATGATTATTTAATATTACATGTTTAATTCATTGAGCATAAATATATAAGCATATAAAGTCAAAATTATATACATGTATATTAAGTCAACATTTTATTTTTTAAGTTTATTTATTTATTTTCAGAGAGAGGGAGAGACAGCATGAGCAGGGGAGGGGCAGAGAGAGAGAGGGTGAGAGAGAATCCTAAGCAGGCTCCATGCTGTCAGCATGGAGCCCTATGGGAGCCTCAAACCCATGAACCACAAGATCATGACCTAAGCCTAAACCAAAAGTCAGAAGTTTGACCAACTGAGCCCCCCAGACACCCCCAATGTCTTATATTTTAACAATCCAATCCTAAAAGTTTTTATTTCTGTCAACATGACATGCCCCTTATCAAGAATGCTATATTAAACTATCTCACTGGTATAGCGTTCTTATGTGTTCCACTTCCATTACTGGCTGTTTTTGTGTATGTGATAATTATGCTTGTATTAGAATAAGAAGACTTTTATCTCCTTTTTTATTGTGTATTTTACATTTTTTCAATATATAATAACACATTATACTCATCAGGTTTCAGTAGAAAACAGATGGTAGCATCAAATTGAGGAGGGTTTTAGATAAGGAACTATCAAAGTGAAGGAAAAGGAGGAGGAGGAGGAGGAGAAGGAGGAGAAAGAAGGAGAAGGAGAAAGAAGAAGGAGAAGGAGAAGAAAGAGGCAGAGTAGGAAAACCACCAGGGGTAATGCACACCCCAGAACTAGTAAGAGCAAGTTACCATCCCAGATCTGAAGGAAGAGAGAGGGCCCTGCCCAACAGGGTCACTATCTTCAATGGAGGTTCACAGTCAGCTTTCAGGAACCCTGAACAAAATTAGGATGTTCTTCTGTTCTCATTGCCAGATCTTTTGGCTATAATGATGAGAAACAATTTCTTAGTAAGCTAAAGTTAAGTGTAATTTTGCTTTTTCCAAGAACTAGGTGAAAATTCACAAGTTCACCCTTCAGACCCAGCTCAAGTATTGCATAAATCCTTAATAAAATTTTATTTCAATTATCTAAATTGTTTTAATCACTATTATCCCACCACTAAACTTTGTAATATTATTTCTATTATTACACCTAACATATGCCATTACATTTTTATTTTTAACTTTTTTCTTAATAAAAGATAGATTCCTTTAAGAAAGGACTGTCTTGCTTTGTTTTTTTGTTTTTTTTAATAATTGAGAAAAAGTATCTTGTAATGGAAAATAATTATTTTCTGGGAGCATACCTCAGATTGAAAGAAATGCTGTATAAGTGACATCCATGTACTCCCCTTGGCTTTCCAGGAAAACCAAAGTATGCTAAAGTTCACAATAAATGTGCCCTTTTTTGTCTCATATATGATTATGAGAAATGTTTCCACATTGGTCCTTTGCTGCACATATTGCTAATTGTTTTATAATACCCCTTTTCCCCTTAAATAGTGAAAGAAGATTTTAGCTGGACTGCATTGCCCATCCTTCCTTGAAGATAGACATGACCACATGCCTATAACCTGCTCAATAGAATGTGAGAAAAGTGATGTGTGAAACTTACAGTTTAACCAATTTAAAAAAAAGTGATATACTCTACATTACTCCTTTCCACAGCTAGACCATTGACATTATGGCTGCAGTTGGAGCAGACATTTTTAACCATGAAGGAGAAATAATATTTTGAGGTTCCTGGAACAGTGCATGTAAAAAGAACCTGACCCTTGACCTTTGGAGCCATCATGCTTGCCCTGGATTCTTTTGTGAGAGAAATGATCTCTGTCTTAATTAAACAACTGTTATTTGGATCTTTCCTATGGAAGTTGAACCTATAACTTATTCAGTAAACTCTTTTAGAATTTACTCATCATTGTTCATCCCATACGGTTATGTTCTATTTTGCTATTTCCCCCATTTGAAATAAAACTAATCTTTATGTAGAAATAATGAAGTAAAATATGATGCAAATCAATGTATTAAATGTCATTCTAAGCAGCACCTGTGTAGCTCAGTTGGTTAGGCGTCCAACTCTTGCTTTTGGCTCAGATCTTGATCTCAGGGTTGTGATATCAAGCCCAGTGTCAGGCTCCACCCAAAGTGTGGAGCCTGCTTGGGATTCTCTCTCTCTCTCCCATTGTCCCCTCCCTTGCTCATGCTTTCTCTCTCTCAAAACAAATAAATAAGCGTAAATAAATAAACAAATGTCCGTGTGCTTGGGTGGCTTAGTCGGTTTAGTGGCCAAATCTTGGTTTCAGTTCAGGTCATGACCTTATGGCTCATGAATTCAAGCCCCATATCAGGCTCTGCATTGACAGCATGAAGCCTGCTTGGGATCCAATCTCTCTCTGTCTGCCACTCCCCTGCTTGTACATGCTCTCTCTAAATAAATAAACTTTAAAAAATAAAAAAAAAGTAAATAACTGTCATTATGAGAATGTTTTATGATGTTCCATACAACATTTCTGAAATATTTATTTTTAAGATTTTAAAGTATACAAAGAATTATGTTATAAATAAATTATCATAAAGGTATTAAATGTTAAGCTACATGAAAGTTGGCTTTTTTTCCTCTTAAAGCATTTTTATTCAAAAAGCGTCTGGAATAACTGTGCAGTAAGGCAGCAATGTATACTTTAGTTTTTTTTAATTGAGGCATTATTGACATATAAAATTATATTGGTTTCAGTTGTAATGATTCAATATCTGTATATATTGCAAAATGATCACCACAATAAGTCTAGTTAACATCTGTCACCATATATGGTTACAAATAGTGTGTGTGTGTGTGTGTGTGTGTGTGTGTGTGTGTGTTAAGAACTTTTAAGATGTACTTACTCTCCTAGCAAGTTGGCTTTTAGCATCTTGAAATTATATTGGTTTTCTTTTACTTGGTTCTTAATTTTTTCACTCTCAGAAAGATGCTTCCCACTGTTAAGTTTTTATTTTTACTTTTCCTAGAAAAACATAATTTCAAGTGTCTAAATCTAAAAGTGAATTATGAAGCTAACATTTCTATAAATTATTAAGATGTGAAAAGATACTTTTTTCAGGGTAAAAAGACTGCTCAGCAGCCTTTCTACCCTTTCCTGACACATACAGATAGTATTAATAGCATATGTACAAACTGTGGGTAAATGGAAGCAGCTCCCTTATCTGGAGGGACCAGGGAGCACTCATTACCCTGAGACCCCACTCATCAACTTGAAGGTAGAGGGAGTCCTCCCCAGGTACACTCATAACCCATTTTCAGTGCACTGTGTATCAATGGTTAGAAAGCTCTGATTTAGGACACTAAGGACTAAGTGGTTAGAGAAACACTCTAAAGGCAACTAGCTTTGACAAGAAGTTGGATGAGCAAAACATTGCTTAAAGTCTACTTTTCATGCACCTTCCCAGAGGAGAGAAACTGAGAAAATTAAATTCACAAAATGTTATTGTATCATCATTGGTTAGCATTTATTGAACAGTGAATCATTGAGGGAATAAGGACGCAAGTCCTTATACTAGAAATAGTTTGTTCCCTAAAGATGCTTTCAATTTGTTTAGCTCATATAATCCTGATATTTTGTGACATTTTGAGTATGTAGTAAGTATGATAATTAAAACTATATGTTGACATTTTCACAATTTTTAATGAATTTCTCACAAATTTATTTGAAATGTACATGCAACAAATTAGAATTTAGCATGAGTAAATCTTTGCAATTTAAGGAAGTGGCAAGTATTTCTTGTGTTCTTCACTTAAATATTGAGTCAGCATCACAAATTTGAGACATTATCTCCAACAATGAGCTTCTCACTCAAAAAAATGTACTTATAGCTTTAAAATTTTGAAAGGTATGTAAATGTGTATTCAGGTAGGATGACAACATAATAATGAAAGGTTCACATTGGATCAAACAAGGCTTTTATCAAACTATTATATCAGCATAATTGTCACTTTATTGCAAGTAGAAGTAATAATGGACTAATAGATGCCATTTCATGACATCCTGCTAATCCCTGACATACATTAGCTCATGTACTTTAGTTTTAAAAACAATCTTTCAAGGTTAGTTTGTTGTCCCTATTTTACAGGTACATGAGGTTCGGAAGGGTTAAGAAACCTGTCCAAAGTCACTGCATTAGTAAGTGGTAAGCTAATTTACAATTAGTCCCCTAGCATTATGTGCTGGGAATATTACAGCTTTATCACAGCTTCTTTAAATAAAAGTAATTTTGTATCTGAACCTCCATCCCATTGAGCTAAAGGAAATAGTACCTAACTTTTTGTGGGTTTCTCCCCAGAGAGATAGCGAAGGGCAAGGTGAGTATCTTCTGTTACCATGTGATTTATGCACACATGAATATGAGCTGTTCTAAGAGTCCCATCGGGAAGAAGGAACAAGAAACTGCTCTTCCTAAATCCACCATCAGCTCTCTCTCTCTCCTGTCCAGGAGTTTGTTTCCTACATCATGAGAAGTCCTTTTTTTCTGAACTACAAATTCAGTTCTTCTTAATAAGAATAATGTACAGGGAAGAAAAGCCAGGGATTCCATCCAACCACTATATTCAGCCCTGAACATTCCTCTTTTGAGACCGTGATACACAAGTCAGGTTGCTTAGATGGTGAAATGAAAATAGAAGGAGAAAAGACTAAATGTACTTCAACAAATTTTAACAGTTAAAAATATGATCCAGCCACACCACATTCTTCCCAGAATACAACTAGAGGTTATTAAAACATTGCAATGCTGTGTTATCTAGCCTCTCTGACCATGAACATCATGCAGATGGAACAAGATGAATGACCATCACCAGCATGACTCACTCCTCACCCAACCACATCCCCATGTAAGAGAACGAAATAATTTCATCCTACTCTAATAAGAAATGTATTTCTTACTCAAATGTTAAAAGCCTTTTTAGGATAACAGAAATTTCCATTCAAGGGCAATGTAGTTCATTTTTAGAGTAGGTAAGGAACCAAAGTCTGCTGGGCACGATGGCAATACCTGGCTACTTACAAAAATGTTCCCATTCTCAACATGGAGTAGGACTTACTTCCCTCCTTTAATTAGAATAATAATAATGAAATAAAAGTGAGATCTGTCCTTTGGAAATGTGCTGTGTCTGATCTCCTCTAGCAAATAACAGCCTCCACAGATAAGCGATAGGTTTGCCTACTCTCTACCTGTGGAAATACTAAAAGCAAGTCCAGTCTCTAGAACACATGACAGGGAAGAACACCACTCTTTGGTGGGGGCGGGGGGGGGGTTGGTTGTTTGTTTTTTATTGTATGAGCACGCACTAAGGAAGCAGCCTTTAATTGCCTTTTAAGAGAGTGAACATGTACATGAAAAACAAAGCTACAGTTTGACACAATGCTCAGGCCCGTCTAAACTGACTTCTTGGGGTGAAAGTCAAAGACACTGGGATCAAAACAATGAACTACAAACAGAAATTACCTATGATTCACCTTAGTGAGTAAACAATACGGCCTAACCGCAGTCATTCCTAAGAAGTGTCTTCACTCAAGATAAGTGCTAAGTAAACAAAATGCCAAATTTTGTATATTTGAAGCTGTATATTTGAAGCAAATGTGAGGCTGTGGTGCATTCCTGAGAGACTTCACAGCAGAAAAACATTGTTGTGCTTGAAAACAAAACAAAACAAAACAACAAACCTAAATGGAATTACCTAGGGCAGACTTTGTCTTCCATTCCATATTTAAAAAGAATAAAATGCTGGTGTGCAGCATTGAGGCCAGGGAACAGGATCTTTTTCTGTGCACGAGGATGAGTCTCCCATGGATAGAAATCCACAGAGACTTCTCTAGAAGGCTGGGGGTTACAGGAGGGGTAAGAGGCTGAGGAAGGGTAGAAGATAAGGTGTATCCACAATGCTCATGCTACCTTCACATGCTTTCCCACTGGAACCAGGGGGAAAGCCCAAGTTGCATTAGCTATTCATTCCTAAATTGTTATTCTACTATAAAGAGACAGGATGGTAACCAAAGAAATAAGGCACGCTTCACTTGATTCTCTTTTCTGCTCTCCTGTGGAGAAGAAAGATCTATAAGTCCAGAGGTCTACTGCCTGATGTAATAGTTATTGACTGGCAAGCAGTCAGAACACAGCGATGCTGGAAAGAGTAAGGAGAACCCACAAGTTTTGGAGAAGCACTAAGCCAAAACACCCAAGAGCAATAAAACCTATCATCCTGCCTATCAACCATGGTAGAGAAAGCTGTCCTCTAAAGAAAGGCACATGTGAAAAGGGACTAGAAATCAAAGTTGCACTTATTTACATAAAGGTTATCCAGCAGCTAACTATAACTTATTTCATTAAGAGTTCAACAAAAATGCAGTAAGCACCTTCTATATGCCAGACATAATGGTTAAAGAGAGAGAACTTGAAAAAATAATCTCCACTCTACAGATGTTAATATTCTAAGTGGAACATGTCACATAAATATAAAGTATGATAACCACTGTGAAGATGTATGTACATGTTGCTATGGTAGCACGTAAGAGAGCAATCCCATTTGGCCGGGAGATATTGTGGAAGGATAAAAGAGGAGGTGATACCTCAGCTCATCTTCAAGAAACACAGTTTATCCAGGCTAAATTTGTGTGTAAGGAAGGTGGGATGGAGTGAGAGGGGAGTTCAGGTTAGTGTGCTCAATATGCAAAGTATGAAAGACAGACACATCATGACCTAAGTAGGACACTAATTTTACTCATCCTGATGGAACACAGTTGTAGGAGTAGGAATGGAAAGACATGAAACTAGAGAGATGGTCAAGGATCAGGTTATAGATGACCTGATAAGACACTGGTAAGAATTGTGGGCTTTTACCTATAGCCATACAGGTATTTTTGTGTTCAAAAAAGTTACTCTGTCAGAAATACAGAGAATGTATTGGAAGAGAATGAAAACTGAGACTGTAGTAGCGAGCCCTAGAAGAAATTATGAGAATTTAGGCATAATAAGTGACCACTAAGATGGAGGTAAGAGTACAGATTGGAAAGATGTTAGAGATGTGAAACCGATATGAATTGTTGATCAATTGAGAATGGGTAGCATTTGATGGGAGAGAAGGGTTGACTTCTGGGTTTATAGATTTACCAGATGCATAGAGGTTTGTAAATTTCATTAAAATATTGAATCTATTTTTAAATATGTTGAGTTTGACGAGTCTGCATTATGCGTGTGTATGGCCAAAAGAAAGTTTAATATGAAAACCATTAAGAGATTGAATATGCAAACAGTTGCCAGAAACAGAACTCTGACAACTCTACAAGCTCTGCAGCAACCAATCCAGGAAACCAAGTGACAACCTCTACAGTAATTGGTCCAGAACAGTCAAAGCTCGGTCAACGAGTGCTAGTTTCTGTATCTACTGTCCCTACTTCCAACTCAGGATGAACTACAGAAAGCCAAATATGTTTCCCCAAACCAATTGCACAAGAGGCCCAATTCTAGTTAACACACCTTCAGCTTTCCCATGCCAATAACCCTCCAATCAAAGCATACCTGAAGCCTTTCCTATGCACCACCATAAAGTTTTCCCCCTCTGCTTGCCATTTACTCTCACCAAATACAAGTGATGGCGACTGATTCCCTTACTATAGCAAGCTCTGCATAAACAGCCTCTGTTCTCACTGGTGTGGTTTTCATTTATTTCCACAGTTGTGCCAGAAGTTCCATCCAGATAGAGTATGCACTGCTGGTTACTTCAGACCTGGACACTGGACTAAGAGACATGGCTGTAGAGGTCCCTTATGCCTGGCTGCTCGTGGCTTGACAAATCCATGTTGATCTGATAAGTCAGAACCTAGTCTTAAGTCCACTCTTTTTAAGTTGAAATTCACATTAGTTATTCTCAGTGTGGTACCCAGGTTTTGGTTTCAGTTTGTTTGGCATCGCTGTTGAAATCAGAATACTTCTTTTTCCTCTCTTCTGTGTTTCCATTTTGTGTTTATCTAAGAGCGTCGTTTGTCATAAAAAAGAGAACCATGGGTAGAAGACAGGCAGCAGATGACAAGACAGGCTCAATAAGCCTTCAAGCCAACCATACAGATCAAAGAGTTTATGGTTCTCACTGGACTAGTGTCCATTTGGACAAATTCTGCTGTGGGTCACCAATAAAATCTAATCTGTTCTTCCTATAATTCATTTTTTTGTCTTGAGAAATTTGTCTTTGATCCAAAGAGCATGTTTTTTTTTCTGGTTTTCCACCTATTGGAGTGTAGACTTTCTGGGTGTGTCTACAGAGGCAGCCAATCCTCACAGTGGGGGCCCAAGACACAAAGCATACACACATCACCATGGCTAGCTGTCATGAGGTCATCTAAGTCCAAATTTCTCCCTCACAGTGAAAACTCCTGTACTTATCTACACTCTCATTGCAGTCCTAATCTTACCTTCTCTCTGTAAATAGCATAATTTTAGCAAGAATGATGGATACTTCCAGGGCCACTCTGAGGAACATTTAATTTAAACAAAACTGTTCATCGGAGAAACACCTACCTTAAGAAACAAAATGAATAATTGCCATTTGCCACAACATGGTTAGACCTTGAGGGCATTACGCTAAGTGGAATAAGTCAGAGAAAGACAATTGCTGTTTGATCTCACTTAAGTGTGGAATCTAAAATAAACAAAAAACAAAACAACCAAACAAACAAACAAACAAAACAATAGGGGTTCCTGGGTGGCTCAGTTGGTTAAGCATCCAACTTCAGCTCAGGTCACGATCTCATGGTTCCTGAGTTCGAGCCTGCATCGGGCTCTATGCTGACAGCTCAGAGCCTGGGTCCTGCTTTGGATTCTGCGTCTCTCTCTCTCTCTCTCTCTCTCTCTCTCTCTCTGCCCTTCTCCTGCTCACGCTCTGTTTCTCAAAAGTACATAAATGTTAAAAAAAATTTTTTAATAAAATGTAAAAAAACAACAAAAACAAAAACCATCAAGCTCCAGATACAGAGAACAGATCAGTGGTTGCAGAGCTGGGTGGTGGGGGGAATGGAAGAGAAATAGGTGAGGGAATCCAAAGATACAAACTTTCAGCTATAAAACAAATAGGTCATGGGGATGTAATGTATAGTCTGGTGACTAGAGTTAATAATACTGTGTTGCATACTTGAAAGTGGCTAAGAGAGATCTTACAAGGTCTCATCACAAGAAAAACTATAACAAAATGTAACAAAATCATTATGTTGTACATCTGGAGCCAATATAATGTTCTATTTCAATTATACCTCAATTTTTAAAAAAGAAATACATTATCTCAGGTTCATTGGGCATGATCTTTTGACTGGTATGCAGAGGCCTCCAAATGAAATTCTGATTGAAAAATTGCTACTTAAGGGTTCTCTGGAAAAATGTGATAAGGAACTTGACAAACTTAAGCAACAACAAACCAGAATCATTTCCCCAGTAGACCCATCCCTGTCCTCCTGTTGCCTCCCTATACAGTCTCCCTTCCCAACTCCTCCTCACCTGGTCAAGACCACCTGTATTACCCAAAGCACTCAATAGAAGATTCTAAATCCCATTGGCTTCTAAAGATCCTTCTCTTTTATGAGCAAAATATTCAGGCATCTATAGAATTTAAACCTTGGACCTCAGTTGAATTAATAAAGATTTACCTCAACTAAGATAAGACTGGTAACTATACATAGAACAATTTAAGTTTCAGGGGGGTGTACATTTTACCCAGGGTTACCTATCTTAACTTGTGCACTTATTGATTGGAATCATAAATGCTAAATCCTGAACAGCCAAAGTTGATTGAACTGACCCAGAAAACACATAGAGGATCCATCTTTACAAAAAACAAAAAACAAAAAAACATGGACTCACTGAGAACAGCTTCTACCACTACCAGGGTTACAGTCTCCATCCCCAGAAGTAGATATACAGGCTGCATCTTGCCAGAAAGTATCAGGAAAAGGGAGGATACTGAAACCCTTCTTGACTGAGAATTAACTCAGGATTAACCAAGCAGAGTAGAGCAGGGAAGAGCAATCCTTGTCCAGGACAGGGCAGGGTGGGGTTGAGGCAATCAGTCCCTTCAGGTTTTGATGGTAGAAAATAAAAAGGCTGCTCCAAACTTGGAAGCAAAGGGTGAGGAATTGCTACTCCATAGGGATCATGGCTCCCAGTCCAGGCCCTGCACGTGTTGGGAAGTCGAGGCCTTTGGAGGTGGCTGCTTGTAGAACTGGAGACCTGAGCCTATGGATATCCTTGGCCGAATGGCACACAGAGGGAGTAGGATCACACTTCCTCCTAAGATTCAGAGGCTCTGGACGGTGCCTCCCAGGAGATGCTTGTAGTATGACAAGTAACCATTAAGGCAGACAGAGCTCTCTGTGCTTCAATGTCCACGTCAGAATTTTGGACTTCCCATGGTCAACTGAGGGAAGGCAGATAGTCTCTTTACTTATTTAGCTTGTTGCTTGTTTATTTAACAAACACATATAGCATTACTACATGTAGATACTTGGAAGTGCTTTATAAGTATTAACCCATTTATGCCCATGGCAATTGTACGAGGTAATGCTATTATTATACCCATTTTTTAGATCAGCAAAATGGGGCACAAAGAGCTGGAATACTTTACTGAAAGTCAGACTGCTAGTAACTGATAAAGGCATGATTCAAACCCAGACAGTTCAGATTCCATGCACTTAACCACAAGTAATTGACTTTTTTTTTACATTATTATTTGTTGGGAAAATAAAAGCACTGTTAGGAATCATACCCCAATTTCATGGAACATTTCACACCAGCTACATTTCACTTAATCCTTACAACTCTGTGACATGGGTATTTTCATCTTCAATTTATAGATGAGGAAACAGGTCCCATGGCTCATCAAAGTCAAGTAGAAGGGTGCAGCCATGTTGAAACACAGGTTGCCTGGCCAAAGATTCTTTCTACTGTACCACTGTCAGTTATTAGAAAGACCTAGAGGAAGTAGGTAAGGAAGTTGCAACGGATACATATAACCTTAAAAAAAAGGATAAAAATTATGATTCAGACCTGCCTGACTGGTGCCGACTGCCTATCAGCTTGCATAACATATCACAATCAGCCCTCACAGTGGAAAATAAGTAATTCACTATATTACTGTGGTTTTGTCAAAGGCCTCCCAAGAGGACTGGAAGAATTTGCTGAATTCATGTTGCAATCTAGCCCATTGAAGGATCTCTACATAATTAGACTCAGAACCAGAAATTGCACATAGCCCATCAGATTGGGAAAGAGAGACTGGTGCCTTATCTAGGTAAGCACCCCCCAGTTCTTCATCCCTGAATTATCTGTAGCTTCAGAGTCAACAAAACAAGAACCATACAACTACAATTTCATGGTTTTCCAATACATATAGAAATATGGATTTTCTTATACATGTAGAAAGAACAATTCTGATAAGAACAGATAAGAATTAGTTCAAGTATTTGAAATGTTCAACTAAACCCAAAGACAATGCCATACATTAATCTTAGTTCTTCTAAAACAGTACCATCTTGACAATATTGAAAAATAAGTTTATGGTCTTAAAGAGTAAGCACCTCACATTCTTTGTTATCTTTGTTGAACACAGATGACTCAAGGCTCTTACTATCAAATGACTTTATCACGCCTATTCTAAACTGGGTTTTCCATACTGGAATGTCTTATTCCTGTTCCTAGTACTCTTTCCTAATTTATTTTCAATGCCAACAGGGATACTTGATGGAATGGGTGAAAGTGGTCATCCTTTGAACTAGCCAAATAATTATGAATTTAAAAATCATTACACTGCATATATAACCTTTTTAAAGAATAACATCCCATTCAGTGCAGGAACTATATTAAATGCACTTCAGGAACTACACTAAAAAGATAACAAAAAAACATGTCATTATGAATGATCGTAAAAAGTATTTTAATTGAATAGTTAAAATAAAAAACTAGAGATTTCTCTACCAAAATAAAGAGAAAAATATCATTCTTTGGGTTGAACGTGTACAAAATGACAGAAAAGAAACTGGCTTAGGCAAAATACACACTTTACTAAAGGGACAATAATGAGCTCATGAAAACAAAGATACAGCTGGGACTCAGAACAAACTAAATTTTGACTCTAACCCCTGGACCTCCTTTCTTTGGTCTGCCTCTCTCTTGGACATGTGCCCTGTCTACCCCACCTACCACAGTCCAGATTACTGTGCTCTGCTTCCCAAAGCTCATGATGGAAAATAGCCACTACAAAACTGCCCACCCCCCCCCCCCCAGGTATATATTTTCTCTGTTCAAAACAGTAGTCCCACTGGGCTGACATCTTTCAATTCCAGAGCCCTAGTCCCCTCTGGGCTATGTGCCAGCGTGGTGACTTAACTTTAAATCCATGTCAATAGAGGGAAGAGCTATTCTCCAAATGGCAAGACCAAAAGTGAGCCAGAGACAAAATAGGCATCTACCTACTCTTCAAAGTTTGCAAAGAGGAAAGATTTCCAAGCCAATTTGGTACGTATATCATATTAAAACTTGGGGGGGGGGGGATTACTGCTTGAAACCACAGCCAGACATATTTGAGAAACTATATTCAGAGTCAGTCAAACTCTGAAAGCACAGAATACTGCTTACTGGAGAACTGTAGAGTCAGTGAAAACAAAAGAAAATAAGCATCTAAATAAAAATAAAATGCCTTATATTCTGTATGCTTTACCTTTGTCTATCTTTATACTATCCTTCTAACCCAATTTTCCTACCATCTCCAGCAAGGTGCTTTCCTAAGAAGAACGACTGTGCTCTGAGAAAATTACAAGGACGCAGTGTTCCCTGACTCTTTACCAACATGAAATTCTAAAGTATCAGGGAACCACTACTTTCAAAGAAATCCTACCTGAGAGTTAATAATATGTAAATGGGCTATCAAAGGTGCTATAATGTATGCAGGAATAATGTATACAACACTTTAAGCAAAGTTCAGGATTTCATTTTCCTGGAATAAAAGATAATGTTCAAAATATGTAACACCAGCTATAATCCTTCCATTCCAGAGAAAAAGAAACTGAAATGCTAACCCTTAACAATAACAAGAACAACAAAACTCAAACACCATTTGCCAATGACAGTATTTATTATCAGAAACTTTCAACTTTCAGGTCTACGATGTGAAATTTAATAAAGCAGCTATTTGACACCATAAGACTTGCAAGGACATAGGAGTGGGAGATGGAAATAGTGTAAAACCTAATAACATGTGCAAAGTTCCATAAGAAAAATAAATATTCTAGTGTCAACATGACAGTTAAAATTCAAGGTTGAAGGTGCATCCTTGTAATAATGTGGCATTGCTTATCCACAGAATATTTGCTCCAGAACAACTAGAAATAGTTTGAGTTTTCAAAGAAGAAAAACATAGGAGATATATATACATATATATTTTTTTTAATTGTATGGAGAAAAACTTCAGTAAAATGACTGATACATATTTTGTTACTAAAGCTAAAAAGGTATTCAAACTAAAAATTAATTAGAATAGAAAGTTGAGCATCTTAACCCACATATGAACATGAGCATCAGTCTTGGTCTCCATGCAGAGGTTGTCAGTGAGGCTAACTGACTGCTCAGTGTTTTCCCAAGAGTCAAATGAATTTTAGAACTCAAGAAATTATCTAGGGAATCCAGTCCACCCAATCAAATTACATTTTTAACATCTAAATGGTAGAGAGAGGTATTTTGACAGAGTCTAATTTATTTCCTCTAGAATAACGAAAACATGATCAGAAACATACCCAGGTTCAGCCTGGAGACAAGTCTATGAATCATGGAGTAGACAAATCTTTGAGGTTCTAAAAATATGGAATTAACACACTGCTAAAATTTTAAAACGTGAGAATATTGTACTATATTAGAGTTGACTATTTCCACTTTTTTTCAAATTCAAACTTTACTGTTTGTCTCCCCTTACATGAATAGAGCAATTTTAAGTCATGCATTTTTGTACTGTTGACTGATAGACGATAAACCCCTGGAATAGGGAGGGACAGGTTGGCATGTAGTAGAGACCTAGGAGATTAATATAGTATTTTGATTGTGATAGTTTCAATTTTAAGTCCAATCTATTCTTGTTCAATGCAGTATACATGTACAGTATTGTTTACATTTTTTCACTACACATTTTTAAATTTTTTTCTGGCTCTCTTGAGGTATAATTGACAAATCAAATTATAATATATTTAACATCTATAAAGTGATGATTTGATGGATGTATATATTGCAAAAGGATTCCCACAGTCAAGTTAATTAGCACTTCTATCACCTCACATGATTCCTTTTTTTTTAAATGAGAATACTTAAGATTTACTCTCATAACAAATTTCAAGTGTAGAAGATAGTATAATTAACTGTAGTCACCATGCTACACTTTAGATCCTCGGAGTTTACTTATCTCACTGAAAGTTTATACTTGTGACCCAGTTTCCCCATCTCTCAGCCCCCAGCAAACACCAAGCCACCATTTACTATCTGTTTCTGGTGTCAGCCTTGGATTCACGTCCTATATATCAGTGATACCATGCAGTATTGCCTTTCTCCACCTAGTTTATCTTAACATAATGACCTCCAGGTTCGTCCATGTTGTTACAAATACCAGAATTTCCTTCTTTTATAAGACTGAATAATATTCTACTGCATGTATGTGTATATATATCACATTTTCTTTATCCATTCATCCCTTGATAGAAACTTAGGTTGTTTCCATATGTTGAGTATTACAATAATACTGCAATGAATATGAGAATTCAAATGTCTCTTCGAGTGATATTGTTTCCCTTGTATCGAGTGGTACCCAGAAGTGGAACTATGGGCTACGGTAGCTCTATTTGTAATTTCTTGAGGAACCTGCATACTGCTTTCCATAATGGCTATGTCAATTTACATTTCTGCCAGCGGCATACCCACCCCTTCTTTTAAAATCATTAGTGGGAAATTTATTTTAAATGGAAGCAAATAAATGACAACTCGAAAGCACTCCCATGATTTGTGATTGCTAAAACTCTGAAGAATGTATCATTAGGTTGCTAGCTGAGGTCTATGGCAGGAGTGAGGCCATGTGAGGACACAGTGAGATGGCGGCCATCTGCAAGCCAAGAAGAGAGGCCTCAGGTGGAACTAAACCTACCAACACTTTGATCTTTGATTTCTGGTCTCCAGTGCGGTGAGAAAACTTCTGTTGTATAAGACACCCAGTTTGGCATTTTGTTATGGCAGTCCTAGCAAACTAATATAGCCACGAAGTTTTGGGGTGATTTGTTATATAGCACTAGGTAAGTAATACAATGATTTTCAACTAGAGTAATATCTATGAAATTAAATAAGACATTCTTGACCTTTAGGGGCTTACAGTAAAGAAATGGCCTTGCTGCTAACAGTTAATTTAGAAATATTACAATGACAACAAGACTCAACAAACATATAAACATATAATATGATTACTTATACACATGCCTTAGGGCAAATAGATTGAGCATTCAGCCTCTTTATAAATAAAGCTCTATAAAAGCACACCATAAAAATGTCTTCAGTAATAAATATTTCTATCATCTTCCTTACTTAATAAATGTTACAGAGTTTATGCATTATAATGTAGAAATATAATTTTGAAAACACTTCCACTTTAAATGCACGTGTGGCAATTATCCAAGAATCATTCAAAATATGCATAAATAATGAAGTACCTTCTCTAATATCACTTGAAAAGATATAATCTTCCTATGGGGAATAATATCCAAGACAGGCAATTTTGATTTGCAAGAAATACAGTGGCTAGATTAAAAAATAGCGTCTGAAAAGAATATGTTGAAAAATCCAGAAATCCAAGAAAGCAGAATAAAGGGGGTCTGAAGGAATGACAGCTACCAATCACTGAGCATCTCAGCAACAGAATTTACATATTTTATTTTGATACATACAATTGTTACCATAATCATTATCCAGGATGAAATCACAATCATGTATTCCAATATTTAAATATGGGCTATTTAACTATATTTTTTTCTAATAACAGATGATATACATGGTCCCATTCATTTATCATATATATTCGGAATATGGCCCATAAGATGTTATGGCCCAGCAATATTTAATTGCTTTTCTTTCATTGCTTTTCAAAGTGCACGTCCATAGTGGATCACAAGAATCATCTTCAGTTGCACAGGGAAGCATAACAACTTACAGATACCAATATTCAACACAAGACCCCTACCTTCCTCTCACATTCTTCTGATACTAGACACAACTTTCAGGTCTTAAAGGTAGACAGGGTGACACAAGTTAGGCAAGTTAGACTAAGCAGATTCTTTCTACCAGAAACCTTACTTTTAGTCTATTACTTGATGGCATCGGACCACAGGTCCTAAAAAGAGTAAAGGTTACAAATTCCAGTGCCAAGATCCCTAGAACAGCAATGGTTCTATATATTCTGAGACTTGGTGGTTCATCTCTTTGTTCAATTTTGTCCAGTAGCTGCCAATCACTTTTATAAGAGGCTTAGAATCACTTTCTGGTGCTTTCATAGAAAGAATATTAAGTGGAAATTGGTACCAAGGAGCAGGCTCACAGCAATAAAGTCACAATAATATCCTGATCTGGTCATCAGGTCAACACGTGGTAAGACTCCTATAGATATCTCAAGATGGGAAAGGAACAGCCTATGGTTTTCGGTTGTTGAATATCCCCTCCTGTTATTGTCTGTGGATTGCTGGGGTTGGGTACCGATAAAGGAATGGGCAGCTTCAGCTACAGATTTAAAGGAATTAAAGAACACAGAACCAGGGTACGATGGTTAATGATGATAGCATTTCATATCTTAGAGTGACATTCAGTGTCAGAAATCTTGCCTTCAGGGGCACCTGGCTTAGTCAGTAGAGCATGCTAGTCTTTTTTCTTTTCTTTTCTTTTAATGTTTATTTTTTGAAAGAGAGAGAAAGTGTGCATGAGAGTGGGAGAGAGAGGGAGACAGAGGATCCAAAGTGGGTTCTGCACTGACAGCCAGAGAGCCTGATGCGGGGCTCAAACTCACAAACCTTGAGATCATGACCTGAGCCAAAGTTGGCCGCTTAACCAACTGAACCACACAGGTGCCCCCAGCATGCTACTCGTGATCTCGGGTCATGAGTTCAAGCCCCACAGTGGGCATAGAGGTTACTTAAAAAAAGGAAAAAGAAAAGAAAAAAAATCTTGCCTTCAGAGTAAAACCTCGGGGTATTTTTGGTGAGCCACAGCAATTGGTGCCCAGGAACAAAATTTGAAAACTAGTTCTGCTGCATTGCAACACTTCTGTCAGCAAAGCTTCATCCCCGGTGAGTAAAGAAATGGCCTCACAGTTGGAGCCCGTAAGAGTATCCATCAACCCTTAGCATTCCTGGGCTTCTAAGACATGACATTGAAGCACAACTCTGTAAAATGTTGTAGTCGAAGATCAAATTCTTCCTTCCTAGCACACTCAGTTTCTGGTCATTTATCTTTTCCATCACAGGAGGAATAGCCTTCCCCACACTGCCTGCCACTTAATGGCAGCACCTCAGTCTTTGGTTCAGGTAACTTCTCTGAACTTGGAGAGGCAGAGTTTTGTCACAGGCCACTTTTTATCCCATTTCCGGACACTGTGTGCTGCTCCCTCTTCAAGAAGACTGTAGTTTGGGAAATTTGATGCCTGAAACAGTGCCTTTACAAATCATCTTTAATATTCTTCTGGTCTCGCAAGTTAGTGGTTCAGCTTCTGGGCTCCCTGCTGTACACACCTCTTCTAGTGAACTCTGCATATCGGGAACATTCTTTGTCTCCATGCCTTCTCCCTGAGGGCAGAAGCTATAACATACTAGTCCTTTCCCTCTGGTCTGTATTAGACCCTGTCACACAGTAAATATTTAATAAGTATTTGTTCACTAAATAAATCAATAAATGCATATCCTAATCGTTTCACTCAAAGCATGAGCTGAAGTTTTACTCTGATAGCCTCTGAAACTGACAAAAAAAAAAGTATTCTGTTTTTCTGCAAATGAAGTCTGCATTTTGTTTCTCCCACAATAAAAAGAGGGGGAAAAAAAACCCAAAAAAGCAAAAACAAAAAAAACCCAGACCTGTAGGACAAAGTCAGCATAGAACCTTAACCCTGACAAGGGAGAAATGACTCCCCCACCCCCCGCTCCTCCCATTCCATAAATTGTGAATGTGTTGAAAAGAATAATGAATCAGAAACCAAAACATCAAAATTCTTATTTTCGTGTTGAAACAATATCAGATTTTTTCCTACTTCTCCAGAAAGCAGGGATCAAAATTGTCCTGTCTTCACATTGAAAGGGCCTTCTCAAAATCTATTTTTGTGAAAAATTATTACGTTTTAAAAACTTTTTATTTTGAAATAATTTCAAACTTATTTCATTACAATGAAAAGAAAATTTTGAAACATGTTAAACCTCATTATAACTCAAATAGTGAAAAAAAACATTAGTAAAGTTAAAGATAAAGCCAGTTCTCTTAGGAAAATGTTCATATTTGTTAATAATACGTCATTTACATGCTCTAATTGGCTTTCCTAGTATTCTAAAAGTAAATTTTAGAATAATTTTCTTATTTGAACTTTAATTTGCAAACTATTGTGTCCTTTTGCATATTTGGAACAATTTGCATAAACAGTATAATTACAATTATCTGCTTTCCCCAAAAGATTAGAAAGGAAAACTACTAATTAATCTCATTTACATGTGGATAAGGTTAATTGCTAAGACCAATTTTTTATTTTCCCTTGCTAAGCTGTAATAAATGCTGTCATGCTTATTAAGATACAACGTAGATATTATACTATGTATCAAATTGAATAATAATTATATTTATGTTATTATCTCTCACTCCTTGTTAGTTTTTTTTTTTTTTTTTTAATAATTTTGTTCTTATCGAACAGCACATTATCTAATTAGACAGGTGTTTTCTCCCTGCTGGAAAGAGGACAGTCTTTCTAAAACTGTTCTTTTTCTGTTCTAACTTGTATCAATATAAAATAAATATCAATGGCTTCCCATCCTCAAACTACATTTATTTTTGATAACCGAATAAGGTTATCACATAGTTGCCTTTTCATCTAGGTTCATGTCCATTCTACTTTGTGACTTTTTCTTCTCCCAGTGTTCAGGAATCTTGTTTATTTCTGGACTACCTTTTTTTTTTTTTGTTTTAAGTTTATATATTTATTTTGAGAGAGAGAGATACAGCAGGGGAAGGGCAGAGAGACAGCAAGAGAGAATCCCAAGCAGGCACCTCACTGCCAGCACAGAGTCCAATGTGGGACTCGATCTCATGAACCGAAGATCATGACCTGAGCCGAAATCAAGAATCAGACCAGTAACTGAATGAGCTACCCAGGCACTGCTATTTCTAGACTACCTTAAATGGTTTCTAGTAAGCTCTTACTAAAGTCACTCCTCTGGACTTCTACCTAGACCCTAAATGTTCCAGAAGCATTTTTTCTAAATGTAAATGTAATCATATAGCTTTCTCACATAAAATCCTTCAAAACCTCCTTATCCTACATGAGAGTCAGAACTTCATAGGTGGCATTGAAAATCCTTTGTCACGGATGTTTGCCTCCATGTCTAACCTCAGCTCTAGGTGTAATACAGAACAGGGTTCCAGGGAAGTCAATCTATGTGGAGTTCCTGAAACCCCTGACACAACTTCATAAGCCAAGGCAGATTGCCCCTGAAGTTAGTGAAATATAAGTTTCCAGTCTTTCTCTGTGCGTGCTGAAAATGGTTGAGTGTTTAGAATGTTCTAGGAAGGAACAGAAATCAAATTGCAGTCAGGAAATATTCCTATATAAGCATTTCTGTTAAATTGCCTAAAGGGATCTCAGAAGAAAGACATTTAAAATTTTCAAGTCTCCAGTAATTTATTGTGTTAGGTGTTCTCATTTAAAAACATATTCGCTACCATATATTGTTTCGATTCATGAATTTGTATTATGTTTCCTAAAGAGGGCCTGTTCAAAACTCTACCTCTCCCTAGGATCCTTTTGCTTGGGTGTCCTTCTTCCTCTTGCCTAATTAGAAAAATCATCCTGAACCTTCAAGATTCAGCATAAAATTCACTGCCTTTGATCCCTCACCCTCACACTTTCCAGAAATGATTCCAAATTTCATCCTCTATTCTAATAAGGAGTTTATCACATTCTATAATTGTTTGCTTATTCATTCTCTACTTATGCCAGTTTGGACACACAGAATTTGTTCTCCTCTCCTGACAACATCCCAGCTTCCTTCAGGGGAATTCTCTTTCTCCCATGGGTGCCATCTGCCTATCGCATCATACTCCATTACCTGAAGCCTCCTCAAGCTTCCTTTTCCCATACACATATTTTATTTTGCCTCCCCAGCACAGCAAATGTGTTTCCATATGACCTCCTCTCAGCCCATTGGAATCTCACTCCTGAGACTTCCACCTTTCTTCTTGTGAACAGCCGGCCTCTTTGAAGTAGCTCCTTCCTCTGAAAACCTCCAGAATTTCTGGGGCCCTGAGTCCCCAGCCTTTCCTTCTGAGAGGGAGATTGCCACTCAACTCCCAATACCATGTGCTTTCCGTGTGCCTTGAGACCACCCAGCAGCAGACTACATTTCCCAGCTTTCCTTGCAATTAGGCGTGGCTCACCACAGAATGTGACTGAAAGGATGCTTGCAGCAACCTGATTGGATCTTTAGCCATCGGATCTTCCGCCTCACTCACATTCCCTTTTCCCTTCCTATGGGATGGAGCCAGGATGTATGCAGGACCTCTCACTTACATAGACCTTTCCTGGTACCATCAAATAAATTAAAAAGTACAGTGTTATGCTGTTTATTAATCCCCAAACTGTGCAAGCTTCAGGCCCCACAAAACCCAGATATACACACCTGTGAGAGATCCAGCTACTTCAACCATGGAGAATGAGAAACACTTGGCTCACCTCGAAGTACGAAAAACTCTCATTAAAATCCCGTACTTACTAATTTTTACCAGGAAAGTGGGTTTTCATTTCCTATTACCCCAATACCTTGCATGGTGGTCAAAACTTGTGTTTAATTAGATAATTAAGCACGGTTTAATTTTCCAACTATTGGGTTGTTACCAACTATTGGTAAATTAACTGATCAAACCAGTATCATCCATTTCTCTTCAAATATAAACCCATCAATTATGTTACCCTAATTATATATGACTATTAATTGATCGTGAGTAATCAGTTATCAGTACATTACTCTGTGTATGATTAATATTTTTCAAGTCATGTCAAACTGTTGCCTTTCCCTAAGAATATAATTTATTTCATTTGAATAGCAAGTGTTCAAAGTTTCACTATTTGATATTATAAAATACCTATATTTCACAGCCTGTATAAGTCTGTCTTGTTAGAGCAACAGAATGCTTTGTAGATAAACATAAGTGTTCAAGATTTTCATTTAGCATTTTTTGCATTTCAAATAATCAAATTAGTCCTATAGGCTATTCTTAACAAAACACTAAGAGTTGAAACTAGCCACTATGAATTTGAAAAAATTAAGACTTATCCAGTGATTCACAGCCTGATTGCAAATTAGACTCACTCAGAGATACTAAAAACTGTCTCATGCTTGGGCTCCACGTCTACGTATCTTGATTTGATTGGCTTCAGGAGGAACTTGGAGATCTTATTTTTAAATCTCTTTAGGGATCATAATGTGCAAGAAGGGTTGACAAGCAAAGTCTTGGGTGGGAAAGGGGTTCTTAACTTTGCATCATTCTGCTAGAAATTTCACTGGTAACAAGAATGTCACAGCTGATTTCTTCTGTTATGCTAACTAAAAATAAGAAGTGGCTTGAAAATAAAAATAGTGTGTGTTTACATATATGATATGTATTTCAAACATGAAAATTCATGGAAGCCAATAAGAGAAACTAGTGCTCCTTTGGAGAAATGGCTACTTTTAGGGTTGGGGCAGGGAATGTGCAAACTGAGATTAGAGTACATTTCGTTTTTCCCGAGAGTAAGGGAGTACTCACAAACAAAAGAGACACAGGCACCAACTGAAAGAGCTCCTATTGGCCAACATTGGAACAATATGAACAACAGAATAAATAACACAGTATGGGACTACAACCCAAAGCATAAATTATGCATCCTTGAGGGGCTCCTGTTGGACATGCAGCTCTTGGGTTTGGCAGTTCTGAGTTCAAGCCCTACATTGGGTATAGAGATTACTTTAAAAAAGAAAATCTTTATAAATAAATGAATGGATAAATAAATGAATAAATAAATAATCCTTGAGCCCATGCTCGTATGAATAAGTGATTAAATAAAAGATAAGAATAGATAAATCTCCCATGCAGAAGAACTCAAAATAATTTACGTAGAAACTCCTCCCTCAAAAGGGTGAAACATGACTGCCTGCCCTTGAGATTTGAGCTACCCTTAGTGACTTGCCTTCAAAGAATGCAGTGTGGAATGGTATGTGTATGGGGTGAGGGGTAAATATATAGTGGAGAACCCTGACAGACACCAGTTTAGGCAGGTAATCAAGGTTAACATCAGCAGTAAAAAGCCATGTTGAAGCATGTAGCCCTGATATGAGGTGCTGTGGTCCCCAAAACTCCTAACTCCAACCTAACCATGAAAAAAAATCTCAGTCAAACCCAAATCAAAGTTCATTCTACAAAATACCTGACCAGTGCTTCTCAAAATTGTCAAGAAAATAGAAACTAGTGCAAGTCTGAGAAATTGTCACAATCAGAGGAGCCTCAGGAGATATGATAGCTAAATATAAAGCACTATTTTAAATGGTAACCTGGAACAGAGGGCCTGTGTGGCTCAGTCGGGTTAAGTGTCTGACTTTGGCTCAGGTCACGATCTCACGGTTCGTCAGTTTGAACCCCATGTCAGGCTCACTGCTGTCAGTACAGAGCCCACTTCAGATCCTCTGTCTCCCTCTCTTTCTGCCCTGCATGCATGTAAGTGTGTGTGTGAGTGCTCTCTCTCTCTCTTTCTCTCCCTCCCTCAAAAAAAAAAAAAAAAAACAAAACATTTAAATGGTAACCTGGAGCAGAAAAGGAACATAAGGGGGAAACCAATAATAATGAAGTACAAATAAAGCACATCATTTAGATAATAAAAATGTACCAGTGTTGGTTCATTATCTCTGGCAAATATACCATAATAATATGTCAACAATAGTTTCCAAAGGGTTCAGGGTATGCAGGAACTCCATGCAATCTTTGCAATGTTTCTGTAAATCTAAAACTACTCTAGAATTAAAAGCTTATTTAAATACTAGAAAATATACTAGGGAGTTAGGCATTATATATATAGTTAGTTATATATATATATATAATAAGATCATTCATAATGAAAGGAACATTTGAAACTTGGCTTGCAAGTTATTAAGAATATTTATTAAACACCAGAATTATAATATCTCAAAATCATAACATAGTAGGATTTTATCTACACAGAGTTATTGATTCAAAATTTTTGGTCAAAATAGAAGAGCAATATGAATTTCCAAACATTCTGAAGGAGTTAAACCTAAATACCCACATAGCAGTAATTTCATGAGATCTACAGATTCAGAGTTAAAACTGATCATGTAATCCGGTGATTAGTATTCCCATATTCTAAAAGTAAGGGACAAGACCATGTATCTGGGACTTGAAGAGTCGAACAGAAATGGCTTTGCCAACATGAGTTCATCACCCACCTCCAGGCTAGGAGAACACTTAGAATTAGTTATGGAGGCTTAAAGGCAAGTAATCAAGGAGAACTTAGAAGAGATAATAATGAATGTGCTATTCCTGCCCTCTGATCAGACACAGAGGATTTCTTGTGTCAAAAGAACAATAAGGGGTGAGAGTGGGGCTCTCTGAAATAGCCACAAAAGAGCCCATTAAGAAAAAAAAAATCAACATTTGGAATGTACCACTTCAAAAAAGCACAAATGTGAGATTCCAACCTGACCCAACAGAGCCTACCCCCTTCCTTCTCTGTTTCAGTTAAAATTGCTGTATAACAGATTCTCCCCAAACACAGAGGTTTTTAAAAAGGCCACTTATTGATATTCACAGGTTTTGAAACATAGTGCTTGACCTCCCCCGGCACAGGGACCTCAGAGGAGGCAGGGGCCATACACGGAAGCTCCGGATTCTAAACATGAGTGTTCTGGTAAGCCAGGTGGAAGCTGCGTGGCCCTTTATGACCCAGCCTCAGACTCACAGAGCGTCACTTCTGCCAGACCTCAAAGGTTGAAATTCAACTCCACTACTTCATGGAAAGTGGCAAGATGGGAGAGGGGCAAGATCACAGAAAAAATTATAGAAAATCTTGCAGAATGGGAGATATGGCTATGGCCATCTTTGGAAAGTACAATTTTCCAGGTCTCCCTTCTTCCCCATGGCAAATCCGAGGGAGCCAAAAGAGCTGTCTAAAAGGAAAAGAGGGAAAATTTTTCAACATGTCCTCTTTCCCTTCCCATTTCTCAGCCTAAGGAGGGAGTAGGAGGAGGGAAGAAGATTTCAATTCAATGTAATTTGAAGTTTGGAATGTTACACAGATTGGATTGGGTGTATTGAAGCTTGAAATGGAGACAGTTTACTACCT